>NW_023339785.1:7275887-7281768 GCF_004916995.1 Morone saxatilis
TGTTGTTCTTCTAGGGTTAACACTTGGGGGGGAGGGAGGGAGGGGAGTGGCTGTTACCATCAAGGGGCCCGGTGGAAAATCGACTCTGGACTGCATTTGAATTTGCATTCACAACATTACCAGGTTGCTCAGATGCCTGTTCCAACTGTGGATCAACCTCAACAGGTGGGGGGTGGCCGGTGTTCCCTCTTGGAGGCTCACGTTGCCACACATAGATGTCTCCACCTTCCTCCGTTCTCAACTGTGTCTCAGGGGGGAGGGTGGGGTTAGTGGTCCTCTCCGCATCCCTGTTAAAGTTTTCACAAAGGTTACTGGGAATTGGTTTTATGGACTGTCTGTTAACATGTTTTACCTTTTCCGGATGATCCAGGGGTGCCACTGTATACACTGGACCAGCATCATCAGGGACTTTGAGGATACGGTAGGGTGTGGGGCTCCAGTGGTCTTGAATTTTATTTCTGCCTCTTCTGCTATGGTCTGAGAAACACCAGCTGATTTAATTGCAGTGGGTCAGAGGCTGGTGCAGCATGCCGCTCTGCACGTTTATGTGCTGCTATCTGCATCCGTTTCCTGGCTCCCTCATAAGCAACGTTAAGGCGTTTCTGATGATCTTGTACCCAGCTGTGGACAGGGCCGTGCACTGGCTCTTCAACTCTTCCCAACAGGAAGTCAATTGGGAGCTGAGGCTCCAGACCAAACATGAGAAAGTAGGGCTGTTCACCCATAGATTGATGAACAGTGGTATTGTAGGCAAATGTAAGCTGTTGCAGGTAGGTGGGCCAATTACTTTTCTGCTCAGGGGGCAAGGTTCTCAAAAGATCATGCAATGTCCTGTTAAAGCGTTCACACTGTCCATTACCTTGTGGGTGATATGGAGTAGTGCGGGTCTTTTCCACACCATACAGTTGACACAGTTGTTGGATCACGGCCCCTTCAAAGTTCCTCCCTTGATCTGAATGGATTCTAGCAGGGACCCCGAAGCGGTAGAACCACTCATGAACCAGTACCCGGGCTACAGTGGTTGACTTTTGATCCCTGGTAGCAATGGCCTGTGTGTATTTAGAAAACACATCAGTTAGAATCAACACATTTTCCCGGCCATCAGCAGAAGGCTCTAGATATGTAAAATCCATGGCTAGAATCTGGTTGGCCCTGGAGGCCAGAAGGTGGCCCATTGTTGTCTTTGGTTTGGGATAAACTGCTTTGGCTAAGGCACAACGTTCACACTGTTGACAATAATGTTGAATTTCTTTCAGCATGCCAGGCCAATAGCATCTCTGCCGCACCAATTTGAGGGTTCTGTCCAGCCCCTGGTGGCCATGATCATTATGCAACTGATGCAAGACTTCACTTTTTAGGTTTTGTGGCAACACTAGTTGGCGCATCGCCTCTCCACCATCCAGCCGAAATACCTGACGTTGGAGGACACCATTACATATATATATGTGTATTTATACACACTGTATACACACTCATTTATATTAGTTACTAATGCAGGTTGTGATTTAGCCAAAGCCAGGAAGCCATTATGCTATATTTGCTCCTTCTAGCAGCCTTGTCCTAAGAGCAGCACGTTCCCCTCGTTCTATTTTACATCTGTTTTACCACAGTTATATAAGTATTGTTCAGTAATCTTGTTTACATGATTACACACGTGGCGTGGGTTGTGTGGGTGGTGATCTATCGCATGGGGATGGCATTTTAGAGAGCCGAGTTAAAAACTCCAGGGCCATTTTTAATTTCTAGTCTGTCACTGTTACCATCTCTAGAGAAACACTGCTAGTATGTCTAAAAATATAGTATCTAGCAGAAGTCCATACCATATTCTCTCCCTCAAGAGACAACTTTATGTTCTAATACGTTGTAATTTTCCAGAGATGTCTGACAGATGTCAGACAGTTCTAAAATTATCAGTTCAAGCTTGTGTTAACTAAAACCCAGTAGTTATAGTAGTGACTTGATTTCTCCAGTCCAGCAGCTGAAAAATGGACATGCCTCATATGAACAGGATTCATGGACTGGACCTGAATAGCACTGTAAAAAATGAGATTACCCGACCTTAGAGAAAATGACCGTGTACGACCAGTGGCTGAAGACACCCTAAATCAGGAGACATGGATGTGACAAAGTTTATAACGTGACATAAAGCACTTTTAAGGAATATTTCCTAGAGGGGAATTACTTTGTTCCTACAGGTATCATGTGGCAGACAGTAAGTGGAGTGTTATGTAATGCAGCACCAGAATAAAACACTCACTCTCTCAAAAATAATGGTAAAACTGACACGTTGAGAAAACCAAATTAAGATATTGTGATATCTGTACTATTTTTTATCTTCTGCAGTTTCAAGACTGTGAAGTTTTATTACAAAAAAGATTTCTGAAGGGAGAGAAGCAAACTTTATATATGTGACCCTGCCAACTGTCCAGACATCATTGGGTATTATATCAAAATTAATGTTAATCATAATGAGAATGTTCTTTTGTTATCAAAACTTTTATGTGGATATCTGAAACCAAAATTTTACTTGGGCATACAGGGGAATCTTCAAGGTCCCAATTAGAGAAGATAGGAGACACTCTTTTTCTGTTGCAGACTCACTTTGCAATTTAAGCAGATAAAAGTGCCTTGTGTTTACAGGCTGGTCCCTGTGGTGAAGGATTAAAGCACAGCAGTGGACACTGAAGCAACTCAAAGAAAACTAACTAAAGTGAAGTCTCTTGCACAGATTCATTGTACAATACCAGACGAGAATAACAAAGGCAAACTTATATTCAAGATACAACAGATACAAATACATAATAATTATATATCAATACACAATATCTTACAAAGGTTTTGCGTAATTAGTTCGGATTCATCAAGCTATGTCCATGGTTCACTGATAGCTTAAACAAATATTTGTGCATATGCATAAGCTCATTAATGCCTTATTGTCTTGGCTTCTGTTTGGAGCTTGTAAAACAATGTTTGTCAGTATGTAAAGATTTAATATCTGGTATAATCTGTATATTATAGCAGACATTCAGTTAATCATGAGAGAAGGGCCTTTTAACTGTGACTGTCAACAGTGTGAGTTATTATATAAATACATGACTTATAAACTTTTTAATATTGTTGGTTAATTTAGTTAGAAATGTTACTGAAAACAGACACCAACCACACTGTGTTAATTCTAGCACACAAAACAGAAGCAACTTGTTATGTGGTACATTGTTGTTCAATTATCAGGCCTAAAGAGAGAGATCTTTAAATGTTTCATTTGTCTCTTTGTTCTCCACAGACAATGTAGTCTGGCCCCATTTTTAACCCTACAACTATGCAAAAGCTGGATTCCCACACTACCTTGATACTGTGCAAGCACAGGGGAAAGTTCTGGCTGAACCGGCTGTCATTCTGACTACTGAGATGAGATTTGGGGTTTTAAATTTCTTAAACCAATTAAAGTTGTCAAGGTTGGATGTGCTCAGCTCACCAGTGCTCTTGTTAAATACAGAGCCGCAGGTGTTGGAAATGTCCTCATTGCACATAATGCACATAGGTAATTACCTGCCTAATGCACACTTCAACTTTGTCAAAGTTTTTCCATCAACAACATACAGTTTAATACTTATGTCAACTGCTTGTCTTTGTTGTTTCTTATTAAAAATGGCTATATTCATCCAGTGGGATGTTTTATTTCCATATCTGTTGAGTCAGACTGTACCAACCTTCACTTATTTCTAACCCAAGCACTTAAAGATGAACCCTAAGCTAAAGAATAATTCTACATGAAACATTTTCTAACTCATTCCATTATTGTGCTGGTTTTAGTATGTATCTAGCCAACCTCACTTAATTGTAATCTGAGTATCATCAGTGGTCTATATTCAATAAAATGAGACAAAAAAAGGAACCTGAAGGAAAATATTGTCCAGAGAAATTACTGCAATTATTTATCCAAATATGCCAGGAAAGTGGCTGGTGCTGTGAATTTGTATTTAATAGAAAGTTCATGGTTCATGTAGCAAGCACATTTAAATTACAGAATATGAGACTTGTGTAATTCCTCCCTGTGGCTCATTTCACTCTTGCTATACAAAATATCATATATATAATATATCATTTTTAATCATCTTTGAATTTTGTTTTATTTTCATTCACCTCCCTTGCCTGCCCGCAGTCATTGACTAATTGATGTTGATCATGTGCACCTGAGTAAGTGTTGGAGAAGTAAAGTGTGTGTGATCCAGTTGCATCTGATGAAGGTCACAAGACTGTCATGCCTCTTGTTTCTGAATATATTTTCCATTTTTGGAGAGTGCCGGCACCTTTTTTTGATCATTTACAGTATCACCCCAGGCAGATTACAGATTATGAAGTGTTGTGTGTTGCATATTCAATATAGAAAAGCTTGCATGTCTTTATCCTCAACAACTGGTACCAAAAAAAGTCCAAACTATAAAGAATGAAAGAGTGTCAGCACACTGACTCTGCAACTACTCCCAAACCACATAAATTTATTAACACCTCTAGTACACACGTTTTTGAGGCATGCTGGATTGATTAAGTGAATATCAATTTATATACTTGAGGCACACCAATGTACAGATTCCTCAGACAGTACTAGGGGGTTTCTGTTTTCCAAACTGAGTCAGTTATTTTGGATTAAAAGCAATTTCCCTTTGAGGAGTAACAGTTACCAGGTATTCACTTCAAGACTGACTTTTATTTGACTTGAAAAAAATGTTTTATTTGATATTAGATATCAGACATTTTTAGATAAATAAAAAGTCAATTTTTTTGCACCAAACAACATCTCATTACATTGACTTTGGTTAAGTTAATGATCTGTATTATGCTATTGTTCCTTTAAAAAAAGTTGTAATCAATTGAAGGTATTGCAGCACACATAGGATCGACTAAATAATAGAGTGGATGAATAGACACACAAAACAGAAGAAAGAAAGAAAAGAACTAGTGATTGGTTTTGGTAGTACAAGAACAGCGCTTTGAGGGATATGCCTCAAAATGAATGAAAATCAAACAAATTAAACCATTTAACAATTATTACCAATTTCTCTGATTAAATAATCTTTTCTTTAATGTTTGTTTGCATTGCCTTTGCTTCATCTAGCACAAACAGAATGAAATGTAAATCATGAGCTTGCATCAACTTAAAGGACGTCAAAACAAATGCCATCAACATCAAAACACCAAATCCAATAGCTAGCTCATTAGGCTGGTTGCTATTGATGTATAAACTCCCTTCAGCAAACAACATGAAACTCCCACTGTTCCTCAGAGTCGATGAGTCAGAGCTGCACTAAACATGGGCCGCAGTGCTCACTGCTATTATACCCGAGCTGTCCATCAATATTCTTTTCATGCTCATGATCAAAGCAGAAGAAGGGGCATCTGGACGCTTGACATTTATTTGTGGCTACATACGTCTTACCAGAAATTATGTAACAAGATTCTACAGCCACACTCATGTCCCTGTGAGGCTATAACACTAATTACACACCAGAAAACACCATTGGATGGATGAAAAATGGAGAGGAAATTTTGTTATCCTTAGATTTTATTGTGTTTTTATTTCATTAGTTTATTTGTCAGGGACAACGTTCATTGATCAAGAGGAAAAAAGAACGGCAAATAATTCAGAGTTGAGAACATAATGAGGAAATGTGGTAACGTATCTGACAAGTGGCAAAAATGTTTATACTGCGCGTATCTGTTTTCTGCCAAAATATTCGATCTTGCATGATAATATCTATTTATAGTGACTACAGCAATATTAAGATTATATTCAGGCACTGGCAGCACTTGCTTAAGGTTAGGGAAAGATCATGGTCTTGGTTTAAGACAGAAAATGTCTGCAGTGACTTGAATCACAAGA
>NW_023339785.1:7281868-7284694 GCF_004916995.1 Morone saxatilis
TCCATAGTTCAGTCGTGACAGTAGCGACATGTACACAGCGTGATACCGGGAAGGTGTGGTCAGGGTCAGGCAATAAAGTACTTTCATTAGGACTGTGATTTTAGTTAAATGTTAACATTAATGTGTCTTGTGATTCAAGTGACTGCAGACATTTTCTGTATTGAACCAAGACCATGATCTTTCCCTAATCTTAAGCAAGTGCTGCCAGTGCCTGAATATAATCTTAATATTAGTGTAGTTCATCAAGAGTTCATTTTTGAGTTGGGTTAAATTTAGGGTAATGTGCAACTTTTTTGAGGATAAATCAAAGTCAGCTTTTATGTCAATTCTTCACATGCACCAGACATACAAGGAACCGAGAGGACGTTTCTCATTCACCCACGGTGAAAAAGATAAAGTGCACAGGCACAATAAGGTTACGTTAACTTATTTTATTAAAATATGTTGTTAGGATCTACAGTGTATTGTATAGTGAAGCATTGGGCCACTGACCAAGCTGCAGCTTGTTGTGAGTGAGAGCAAGCTGACTCGTCTCCAGGCTCGACCTAAAAGAAAGTAATATTAGTCTAAATATGATGATTAAATTTTTTTTTTTTTTGAGAATTCTGTTGTCTCTGGTTTGTAATTCAGGAACTAACTATGAATTCCTCTGTAAAACGTACTTGTGATAATCATGTTGAAGGATTTACCAACTCAGAATGATGTACCACACACAAAAATAAATAAATAATGATTATGTAATTGAGTGGTATTAGTTTGGCGATGGCAAGTTCATTTGTGTAGCACCTTTTAACAAGGAAATGTGCTTTACATAAGACAGAAAGGCATTAAAAGATATAAAAGAAAGACATGTCAGTATAAAAAAACACACATTTGATTTTAAAAAAGAGAAACAAAATGAAAGAAGATAAAATAAGCTAAAATATAATATATAATTTGTAATAATGGTGATAATCAAACTGATGATAATTAACTAATCATGAAGGAGTTATTAACTGGCAGCTCGTGCCATTTGACTTTGATATGCTGTAAATTTAAAATAGCTGAACTGAATGAACAAAGCTCTCCTCAATTCACTTAAAGCCTACTGTAGTACTACAGCAGTATTCAAACATTCAAAGCACATAATGGATGTTCTACAGTGTTTCTTAAAGAAGCTTCTCACACTGAGAAAAACTTTGTGGCCTTCAGATAACTGCACAACAGCAAAAAGCATACAAGTTTGACTTCTTCACAATGAATATAAATCAATAGCCATTTTTCCTTTCTGTAGAGCTGGATATATAATGTTCTTGACTAACAAATAGTCACATTAACCATAGTTTAACACACCAGCACAGCATACTATCAGTTGTATGACATTTTACTAGCTGGAGCATTAAAGTTTTTCAGCAGGTGATTCATATAAACAGCAGTGTTCTTCACAACCTTACACCAATAATGGATTTCAATGTTAAAATCATGTTTCCCTTACTAGTATGCCAGATAAATGCCTATAACGCGAATATAACTCCACTCAATTTTCTGACATTAAAGCTGTAATAAACATCTTTAAAAGTCGCAGAGTGAAGCAGGTATTTTCTGATGCTGGGAATATGTTCACACTCAGTGGTCTCTGTCACATCTCAGTGTTTCCTCTACTGTCTGGCGCTTGATGGAAGTCGACTGTGTAGTCGACTTTCATCTAAAATAATCAGCCTCTCCTCTTTCACTGGGTTTTTCATATTGTGATGGAGAAGAAATTGGTGAATGATTTGTCATTACATTGTAATGGAAATCACCTTGTTGTTGTTTTTGCTCTCTTTTCAGACCAAAAGAGTCACATGAGGGACTCATTGCCTCTGAGGAATACTATCCAGATGCTGAGTGCTATTAAGTTTCCCTGAAAATAACTGGCTACTTTAATCTTCAGCACACTGCAGACAGTGGATGATTTTTCACTCTTTCAAAATCTGTTTTGTGCGCATGTGTGTGTGTGTGTGTGTGTGTGCGCGTGTGTGTCCATAAACTTTTTCTCTGGAGAAGTGAAAGTTTGTTCAGATAAAGCAAAAATCACTGAAAACATGAATATGTGGAATGAACTTCCATGTGTCATGGGCTAGATGCTGTCCTTCAGAGATGCAAGTGATATTGCAAAAGGATAAATACATCAGTATGATGGCCAAGTGCCATGTCTTGTCATGGGGGCCTAGACATCCAAGAAAAGCCTCTGATCACACAGATACAAGTGACAAGGCATAAAATACAGATGTAGAATACACAGCAGGTGGTTATCAATCAAAAACATCCGCTGCATGTAAATGCACAGAAAATTCCATTCTCAACCCAGTTACTCAAGAAAACCTAGTTTGGGTTGACACATGTAAACATCATAACTCAAGATCATGCCAAGCTGCCTGCAGTTTCTGTGGCAGTAAGGTGCTTCTACCTTACTCCTTTTACTTCTTGTATTAGCAAGCTACACAGACACACAGCATTGTGGGTACATTTTGAGTTCAAGAAAAATACACATTTAGAACAATCATGTCTTTCACCCACATACAAAATATAAGCAATTACCTTACCTGTTTGTCAGCCATGTTGTTAAGGATGATAAATCATTATTACCAAGAGCTTTTGTACAGACATACTGTATATAATTCTTAAGTTCATAAAAAGACAGCAATTTGCTATCAGCCTTCTTTATGTTAATATTGTAATATTCTAAGTGTTGTAGCTTGCTGACATGTAATGCTTGTTAAGGTCTAATAAGTGTTAACACACTCACATTAGCATGTAGGCTCAAAGCACAGCTGAGGCTGACAAAGTACACCTGATGCCTATAAT
>NW_023339785.1:7284794-7291739 GCF_004916995.1 Morone saxatilis
GTAACCTGGGTGGGGTCACATATATATATTATATATTATCATATCATAAGTGACACGGATGAGCATATTTACTTTATGAAAAGCTGAACATGTTTCAACAAAACACACTAGTGTGACAGACAAGGAGACCTCTAATTAAAAAATTTGGGAAGGTGCATTGGCCATTACCGACACATACAGATATGTGTCATCAGCGTAGCAGTAGAAATTAATTATATGACTCTATTAAATTTGGCAAAGAGATGGAATATAAAAAGAGAAAAGCAAAGAACAGAAGAAACATACTGTGTTCAGAAAAAACTAACCTCTGTGGTTAATCTTCCTGATCCGGCCAGTGATGCCAAATTGATATTCCAGTAGTTCTAGTATACAGTGTATACAATGATCTATTGTATCAAAGGCAGCACTAATTTGAAATCCAAATCCATAGGAAGCAGAAGATCATCCACTACTAAGTACAGTTACAGTGGAGAGACAAATTCTGAAAGCAACATCTGATCTCATCTATTTTACTGCAGAAAAACATAAATGAAACATTAGATGGAAAGGGTGAGCAGATTTTTGAGTATTTTTGGCTACACTGTCACGATTGCGTTTTGGTTACTAAATATTCTGCTTTAGCACTGGACTGACGCTTATAATTCAATGCCATGAGAGGTAGAAAATGTCCAGTTTGATTTATGCCATTTGCGTTCCAGTTTCGAGGCCTGCTATCAAGCCTGTGGCTGAAGCTGCCTGAAGTGCCCATGACATTTAAGGTAACGTTAGCAGAGATGAGCTGTTCTAACTGATGGACACGTCTATTTGCAAAGGACTACCAGCATGGTTTTAGAATATTTGTGTTGTTTGATGACATATTTGTTACAGGCTCAGTCATTCACTAACAACAAACATGATCACAGGATGATGCATACACTTAGTGTCATGGCTGTGAGTTCAGGTTAACAGGAACACAGCACAGGACCCAAATGCAGATGACTCAGGCAGAGTAAATGCAGAAAGATGTGAAATTATTAACAAAATGAGGTACAAATGCTTATGGGAAGGTGTGGGTAAGGGAGGCAAGGGTTAAAAACAGAGAGCAGCAACATAAACTAACAAATCCAGTAAGGAGTAGGCACAAATCCAACATCCAAGGCAAATAAAGGTCAAAATGCAGTTAGGCAAGAAAAAGACAAGACATGAAGGTCACAGCAACATGATGATCTGGCAGGAAACAAAATAAGTGAATTGATAAATGTAGTGAAGGCTGGTAAGGGACTGAGGTGCAGGTGGGGAGAAGGGAAGCTCAGGTGAGTCCAGAGCCGAAGTGGGAACAGGTGTGTGGATGGGTGGGGCAGTCTGGTGATGAGGAAAAGAGGGTAAGTCCAAGGACATCTGGGGAGTTGAAATGAAAAAACATATCCTAGGAGCAGTGAGCAGGGGCTAGAGACAGGAATGGAGAGAAATGTGGAAACCCGGGCAAGGAAAGAGTGCTTGACAAGAAGAACAGAAATAAAGACTGTGACACTTGGGACAGTGCAACAAATCACAGTCTGATAATTTAATTGATACTTTTGAATTCCTTTTCTTAAACTGCCAAAGGAACAGATACAGTATGACTTCTTTGTCTCTATCTGTCTTTTTCACACAGTCACTTGTACATGCTCACAAAAATAATGAGTCACACATTTGTTCTCATGCAGAGGCTATACTGCACGGTTACAAATACAATTTCATCCGGAAAATTCCAAAAATTTAATTTAATGAGATCACCTTGCGTGTCTACACTTGAACCCAAATGACTGTCATGCATCTTCGCCCTTTCCCTCTCTACACCTTCTTGCATCACTTGCATGCATATTGCAGATAAATTGCATCCAAACAAAAAATTCACACATTCAGAGCCTGGCCGCTTCTTTATCTGGCTGAGATGACTGGATTGCAATGTGGCAAAATCCAACCTTTGTGAATGTTCGTGGTGTGATAAAAGTCGCATGACAAATGTTCATTGTAGCCCTATTATTTTATCATAATAGCAAGACAATATATAACTAGAACCAAGGCACCAAATCCCAATCCCTATCCTTTGTCCACACACACACAAACACATATATACAGATACACACAAAGGTCGATGTCAGCGCTCCATGCTTTCTGTGTGTCTGCACTCAGGGCTAGAGATCTCTAGATTTAAAACCAGCAACACAACAGGAGGAGACTTTGAAATGAAAAAGGATTGAGGGATATTGAGAGATGCTCCTCTGTAAAGAAGTGTTTCAGGTTGTTAGTGTCAACTTGGTCAACTTAACACTGTGGATTGTTTCTTTTCATGTTACTTCAGGTACGGTGAGTTGCCTCTGTGCTCTGTGACCTCTCTCTTCTCTTTCTGTCTCTAATGCGCACACACACACACTCCCTCACAGTCATGAATTTCTGCTTGCTGCATTTGGTGTAAGATGAGTTTTTTTTCTGCTGTGTACAACACGTTCAGGGGTCACAGAAAGTCTCCTGGGGGGAGGGGGTTAGAGGTACTTCCTGCTGAACCATCAGGTGATAATCCTCACATACTGTTACAGGTGATAACTGACATGGTGCACTGAGTTGCACTGTAGCCAAAGGCCAGGGGGATTTTTAAAGTCACAAAGTCAAAGAGCTGATGCAGAGGCTTCTCCATAGTTCTACCCCTTGAAGAGACATTTGAAATGTAACTGAAAAAACTCAGTGTCTGTCTCAAAACCTGCAGCAGTTATTCCAAGCAGAGATGCCATCTTTTCAGCACACGGCAGAATTTAAACATGATTGAGTAAGTTGAGTAAATTAGCCAGATAGAAACTGCTGTGTCCACACTAAATGCTTTGTTCAGGGGAAGTCGTGCTCAGCGGATCTGTCTGCGGTTTGGCTGTCATCACACCCCGGCTCAGACCGGAAACCATCTGTGGTTTGGAGAATAATCACTCACTTCCATCTGTCTGCTCGACCGTTAATTTGTCCATTTCTTCCTTCCATGCATCCATCCATTCATCTCACTATTCATCTGCTTATCGTGTTTCCATTTGTGTGCTCATTTGAGTTATCTGTAGTTATTCTGTCTGTCTCAGCTGATTCATGACTGTCATCATTACTCTTGTTTCTTTTAATACATCACTAATTTTAGGATGCATGATTAATCAGTGCCTTGAAAAACCTCATCTAAGTACTTGACTGTTTTTTAAATGCTTTGAGTAAAACATCAGATTACTCACCTGCAATTCTGATAGCCTGACTGTCATATTAGACAATTAAACTCACACTACTACCTGACAGTTTTAGATCAGAGGCCACTTGACTAATTACTTTCCAAATGAATTATGACAGGGATGATGCAGGTTTGTAATGATGGTTGTGTGAGGCCCCTGGAGGTTAGTGATGTGTGTCATCACCAGTGTAAACAAAAAACAAACAAATGAAAAACTTTGTGCCCACATCACATTAGCAATGATCCAAGCACTGCACATGCAACACATGCTTTGGTTAATAATAATTTTGGTTTTATATGTTCATGAGTGTTTTGAAAGAAATACTTTGCTGATAAGGTCTATCCCACAAGTAAACCTTTTAAAAATCGCTTGATTCCTTCAGTCTTATTTATACAGTATGCAAATGATGATGCAAATCACATAATTTTCTTCTTCGCCACTCTTTTCTTATGAAGCACTTTGCTGGCTCTTCTAAAATCCACTTCTTCAAACTGCAGACCTTTCTGTAGTATGTATTTGAAGACTTAATGCTCACTTATGGAGAAAAATCTACCAGCTGTCTATTTCTGTTTTTTGGGGAAAATAATATTTGTGCCTTACAGTAGCTGTATTGAGGGGGTGTACTTCAAAATTAAAGCTCCACACATAGCAGAGCTGATTTACCTGATTTCTCAATCTGTGATTAAAGTGTGATTAAACAAAACTAATAAAACGTTTGTGTTCGCTGATATATTCTTGAAAGTAAAAGTGATTTACTTTCAAGAAAGATCAACTTTGCAGTGTAATTACAGTGAAGTTAGTAATTTTTAATTTAGACACTGTTTATTATGTCTGCTGCTGCATGCAACATATTGTATAACTCCTATAGTACATGGCTACCAAAAAGCTAATATATATTTTAAAATTGGTCTATCATAAAGATCTTTTAGATATTAGTTTTATAGTTTATTTTAATATTCTCTTGTGAGATTTATTGACATTGATTATTACTGCCAGATTGTACACTGTATAATCTAAAGAAGCATCAGTAGATGAATGGCCATACCAATTATGAAATCCTCCGTCTCCTCCATCCTCCATCAGCAATAGTGCTGAGTTGTCAATCTCCTTTGAAGGAGTATTTTTTGAATACTATCATTGTGTACAGACACTGTGTATTACACCCCAGAGGCAGAGACCTGCTCAGCATGTTTCCATAACCTACAGAATTATCCTTTTACAAATATCTTTCTGTGAGATACAGAACATGAAAGGCTGAGATAGAGGAGGGAAGAGATAAGGGCAGCCTATTTTAAGTTTAAGGCCCCAGCAGGAGCTGGGAGGTGGTTTATTTTGGGTAGGATCCTTTCTTCCTAAACTTGCCATGTCAAGTATACAATCTCTTTATCTCCAAACCATCACACTGATGGAAAATAAAAGGCAGCTGAGGTATTGATTCCGGAAGAATGCGCTTGATATTAGTGTGTCATCAAACACATGCAGCACTGGAATTGTCACTGGCAAATGAAATACCTGTCCACTCTTACAATTACATAAAGTGCTTTGATAGCAAAAAACTTGTGGACCCTTTGCTTTTTATAAAGATGTTCACATGTATTGTCAATTTAGACAATTAGAATATCTATATACATTGATCAACTATAACATTCTGAGCACTGACTGGTGAAGTGAATAACACTGAATACCAGGTTATCATGGCACCTGTCAGTGGGTGGGATATATTAAGCAGTAAGTGAACATTTTGTCCTCAAGCTGATGTGTTAGAAGCAGTAAAAATGGGCTTTGACAAGGGCCAAATTGTGATGTCTAGACGAATGGGTCAGAACATTTCCAAAACTGCAGCTCTTGTGGGGTGTTCCCAGTCTGCACTCTGCAGTGGTCGGTACCTATCAAAAGTGGTCCAAGAAAGGAAAATAAGTGAACCGGAGACAGGGTCATGGCCGGCCAAGGCTCACTGATGTGCGTGGGGAACAAATGCTGGCCCGTATGGTCACAGACGAGCTACTGTAGCTCAAACTGCTGAAACAGTTTATGCTGGTTCTGATAGAAAGGTGTCAGAACACACAGTGCATCACAGTTTGTTGGTATTGCTGCAGACCAGTCAGGGTACCCAATGTGTGGACTGTTTGGCGAAGAATAGCTAATACAACACCTGATGACCCTGACAAGGTCTCTGCATCCCAACCAAATGAGTTCAGAGCTTCAGGGCTTGGCCAACCCATGGCAAACGAATCCATGTCCAATATCCGCCTTGGAAATTGCTATAGCCTGGCTAATATATGCCAAAGATGCCCCTTCTACACACAACACACACACCTCGTGACACACACACACAACCACTCACACTCACACTCACACTCACACTCACACACTCATGGGTCCCTCCTTTCCTTATTTATGCTTATAATGCATTACTATTATAGGCGGATAGTGTACCACCCTAAAGAGATTGAATAGGAGGCCATGGTATACCCTTTTAATGTGGTTCCACCTTTCTGTTCATCTCTACACGTGAGGGTGTGACACCGATTGCTTCCCCACTGTAGTTTTAATGACTGGATAAGAGCATCTGATTACAGAAAGGTACTCTTCACGTGTCAGCTCAGCCATAGCGTCTTCCCTTTGCTACACTGACGTGGTAAAACACAGGAAATGACTTTATGAGATCTGAGGCCTGACGCACATTTGGTATGAGAATAAGACATCTTCTCATCTCCTGTCAGATAACAGGAACAGATGAATAACAACCTGGCACAGTACTCCTGTTAAGACGGGGTGCTTTGTCTATTTTTTTATCGCACCAGAAAAACATTCCCGCGCGATGCTTTTGATAGCTAATGAATGGGTTTACGCAGACATAGGAATGCTACCAAACTCCACACATGGCACATTTTGATTGCCCCAAATTGCAGCTCCGTTATATATCGCTGCTTGGTAGTTCTAAAGGGTGAGCTTGTTCTTTTCGACATTTCATCTCTCTCGTACAACATTGCCACAACCTGGATCTGTATTAGCCCCTGGCCCGTACATTAATAAAAAAAAAGGTGCACGCTTTGGACTGTCTTGTCCGCCAGTTTCCCTGTGAATCTATGTAGTGTGATTCTGTAAGTTCAATGCCAGAAGTTGTGTTCTGAACAAGTGAGAACGTAAGGGTGTGAGGTTGAGGTGATGGGATGGGACATCGGTATCGCATGTCAGACTTTTAATGCAATAGAGCTAACAGATGTTGGCCCTTTTTATTAATCGTAAGTTGTTTGTAGGTTTCAGTTGCTTAACCCTAACCACATTTTTACTAATTTGTCAGCAATCTTTACATAACAACACAGTAGTTACCGATCATTCCTTTTACAAGCAGCAATTTGATATTAATGATGAACTACCTTACAGCAATCCTTATAAGTCTGTCAAGTGCTAAGGGGGGCCTCCTATAGATCGAACTTGTTTGTCCAGCACATCCCACAGATGCTCGATGGACGAGTTCTGTGGAATTTGGCCAAGCCAAGTCACACCCTTGAATAGCTGTTGTGTTCCTTGAACCATTCCTGAACCCATTTTTGCTTTGTGGCACGGCCATTATCCTGCCTGAAAGAGGCCACTGCAATCAGGGATACCGTTTTCATGAAAGAGTGTACATGGTCTGCAACAATGCTAGTTGGTACTGTGTCAAAGTAACATCCACGTGAATGGCAGGGCTTTCGCTCCTTTCAGCAGTGGACAGGGGCCAGCA
>NW_023339785.1:7291839-7293097 GCF_004916995.1 Morone saxatilis
TGCTGAAACAGTTTATGCTGGTTCTGATAGAAAGGTGTCAGAACACACAGTGCATCACAGTTTGTTGGTATGCTGCAGACCAGTCAGGGTACCCATGCTGACCCCTGTCCACTGCTGAAAGGAGCGAAAGCTCCTGCCATTCACGTGGATGTTACTTTGACAAGTACCAACTAGCATTGTTGCAGACCATGTACACTCTTTCATGAAAACGGTATTCCCTGATGGCAGTGGCCTCTTTCAGCAGGATAATGGGCCGTGCCACAAAGCAAAAATGGTTCAGGAATGGTTCAAGGAACACAACAACGAGTTCAAGGTGTTGACTTGGCTTCCAAATTCCACAGAACTCAGTCCAATCGAGCATCTGTGGGATGTGCTGGACAAACAAGTTCGATCTATGGAGGCCCCACCTTAACACTTACAGGACTTAAAGGATCTGCTGCTAACGTGTTCATCATTATATCAAATTCTTGCTTTAAAAAATTGTCCATGGTAACTACTGTGTTGTTATGGTAAAGATTCTGAAAATTAGTAAAATGTGGTTAGGGTTAAGCAACTGAAACCTAAAACACTTACGATTAATAAAAAGGCCAACATCTGTTAGGTCTATTGCATTAAAAGTCTGACATGCTACATGTCCATCCATCACTCAAACCTCCACACCCTTACTTCTCACTTGTTCAGAACACAACTTCTGGCATTGAAGGTACAGAATCACATACATAATTCACAGGGAAACTGGCCGGACAGACAGTCCAAAGCTGCACATTTTTTTTATTAATGTAGGGTATATATTTTTGCAATGTTTTTACGAAGCAATGAATCACCCTTTAGAATAAGAGCTGTAGTGAGCTGAAGTTTGGGCAATAATGTGCCATCTTCAGAGCATTCTTCTGTAACTTATTAAACTTGTGCATGTTTTGTCTGGTGCATTAAAAAACACCTTTCTTCAGGTATGAGCTTGAATTATAGCTACACAATGAAATGATTTTATTCTCTACCTGTCTACCTGTTCTCATAAATTCTGTGTTTTTATCAGTGTAGCAAGAGAGCTATGATGACAGTGAGAGTACCTTTCTGTAATCAGATGCTCTTATCAGTCATTAAAGACTACAGTGGGGAAGCAATCATCACCCCTCAGCTGAGGAAAATGAAGGTGGCCTAACATATAATGGCTCCTCTATCTTAGGGTGGGTACCACCGCTATGTTATTATGTAATAAGGAAAGAGGGACCCATGAGTGTGTGAGTGTGAGTGTGAG
>NW_023339785.1:7293122-7293625 GCF_004916995.1 Morone saxatilis
TTTGAAGGTGGCCTAACATATAATTGGCTCCTCTATCTTTAGGGTGGGTACCACCGCTATCGTTATTAGTAATAAGGAAAGAGGGAACCCATGGAGTGTGTGAGTGTGAGTGTGAGTGGGAGTGTGAGTGTGTGGTGTGTGTGGTGTGTGTGTGTGTGTGTAGAAGGGGGCATCTTTGGCATATATTAGGCCAGCTATAGCAATTTCCAAGGCGGATAATTGGACATGGATTCGTGCCATGGGTTGGCCAAAGCCCCTGAAGCTCTGAACTCATTTGTTGGGATGCAGAGCACCTTGTCAGGGTCACAGTGTGGAAAATCTCTTCCCTCCCAACACACACATACACATGCATGAGGCCTTAGATGACTACTTGAGTTTTATCTGATATGAGTTAATTTTACATGAGATTAACTTCTTCATTGCAGAAATGCACTTAGATTTTCTGGGCTAAAGGTTTCAGTTGACAAGGTTGTTTAATATCGAGTATATTGAGGAAATACTTA
>NW_023339785.1:7293645-7321848 GCF_004916995.1 Morone saxatilis
AAGATGCTATCTTTCATGCTGAATTTCCCAAACTGGAAATTAATTATATCAAATTAACTGCTGAATAAACATTTCAGCTTCATTAAATACAGTGTAACATATATAGTAAACATTATTTACTATACTATTTATTACATTAATTTTAATTAAATCACAAAGTGGAAAATACACGCACTTCAGCCAGCCAGCGCACGTGGGATTGATTATTATGTGAATGTACAGATCTATATACTATGTACCTCCCCACAAGGAAACAGCACAGAACAGCAGAGAGTGGGGAGAGATGATAATAAACACCCCCTAAGAGCGTAGACTCAGAGCCAGGTGGATGCTGGGGTGGAGGTGGAGTATATGAAATGCTACATGAACAGCGGCAGCAGTGGCTGTAAGTAACAGCATGGCTTTCAGGTGAGCAGTGTGGCAGCAGGCATGATAGCAAAAGAGTGAGCAGAACACTGACTGCTTCAGTACACTTCCATGAGCTGATTAAATGCGCGCGTTGGATACATAATGCAGTGAAGGAGCACATACACATTTTTTATTCACATAATGCAGAAAATAAATGTATATGTAAGTCACAGCCCATTAATAATAATTTCAACACAGGCATCACACATTAACCTCCCACCTCATACTTGTTACTATGAACACAGTCTTTCTCTACTCCAACCAGGTGGTTTTAGTTGCCTAATTCTAACCATAATTGAGTTTCACACTCAGATATTGTTGGAATAACCAATATCAAAATACAGTATGGAATACAATTATCAGATACGTACTTTTACTTCCATTGAACAAATATATAATCATTTTTAGTTGAAATCAGTTCATGGGCGATGTGGCTGCAAGGTTACAGTCTAAGGTTAAAGTGTCCAGTAAGCAATATTATCCAGTAAGCTCAGTCAATTTTATCAGCTATGCCTCATAAACCAACAGGAAAAGTTATTTTTTAGTGCATCAAAAGACAGTGAACATCTATTCATCACAGGAGCACATACTCTCCTTTAGAGTGCCCTTCCTCTTAATAGCACCCCTCAAACTTTTTCATCTTAAGTGTAGTAAGTAGTAGATAGAGTGACCTGTAGTGAGGTTTGGTTGACACTGTCAGAACAAAAAGGCCAACAGTTGTACTTTCATGTCTTTTTAACTTAAAGGGTACAGACCCAATAACACAAGATACAACTTCACCCTTTTTCCTTCTGAGTGTTAAAGGAAACGCAGTGGTGGCCTTTTGAGAGATGTTCGCCTTGTCCGTTGGTTTATGTAACCGCCATTTGGAGAAATATCACTCTGTGGATTTAGTGAAGCTGAGCCTTTGTAATCCTCAGCACAGATACTTTTACAAATCCTGTATTTAATTAGATTTCCCCATTTAGTCATTTGCAGTCAGAGGCCTAATTCCAGCATAATGCCTACAGTGAGAGTGTATTCCTGGCAAGCCAGTGGATTGCGTCCTGTGTTCTACTTCAGTGTGTAATGGTCCAAGGAGTTCAATTTCACCTCACATATCCCTTTGGTTCTTTGAGCTTAACAGAACAGCGCCTGGCTTACCAAATGTTTTCTTTTCTTTATCAGAAGATCAGTGTTACACAGGGATGTTTGTATGAAAAGTGGAGAGTGCTGAAATGTCCAACTGTTAAATATATATATATATATATATATATATATTTTATTATATATATATATATTACTGTACTGTACTGTACATATTGAAGTAGCACTGCAATACATGACATAATGTTTTCTTGACTGTGTCAAAGAGGGTTTTCAAATTTCTGGAATAAATACACCATATAAAAGGGGCAATACAGCACAAAAACAAACTAAAGCTTCAACAATTAAGACTGATTTGAATAAAAACTAGTGGTAGCATTTGTTGTTGAACTTTTCCAGTTACTTATATAGGCATACTTATATTGAAGCGTCCACTCTCTAACTTCTGATAGAATGTTAAGGTTGGAAATATAACTAGGATATATAATATGACTAGGATTTACATAATATATAAATACCTCCTCTCACAATAATTTATTTAATAGTGTTAAATATTACATTAATGGGCGCCTCAGTGGGTAGAGCTGGCGAACCATGTACTGATGTGGAGCCGACTTGCGCGCCCTTTGCTGCGGTCACCCCCTCTCTCTGCTCCTTCCTGTCTGCTCTTTCAGCTGTCACTAATAATAAAGGCAATAAAATGCCCAAAAAAATACTTTTTTTATAATATATAATATGGATAAACAACATTTTATTGTTTTTTCAGAGTTTACTGTGAATTCATTGATTAACCAACTTTGTTTTCTTTATGTAAAGTGTTTTTGGGTTATGAAAAAAAGGGATTTAATGCCCTGTCTGGTTATCTGCTTCACCTCTGACCTCACTTAACATTTCTGATGGATGTGGTTAAATGGGTGTGGCTCTGTTGAACTTTTAACCACACCCAACAGTCATGTCACTTTGTACTGACACATCCTGCAGCCTACATCTTTCACATCACTGCAGCATGGTGAGACATTAAACCACTGGAGTTAACATTTTCAGCTAGTGTTAGTTTTTTCTTTTTTTCAGCCTTGTGTCTACCAGGTCATTTCAGGACCTTTACTGCTGTGGTGATAGCTAATAAATGTTGACACATCACTTTCTTAAAAATCCTGCCCTCCAGCCTTGTTGAATGTTTTCTCAGGAAATGCCTGGAAGACATTTAAAGCTATTTTCATCATCCCGCATCCTTTATTTTAGAGGAAAATGTGGCCAATATTGCAATTTTATCAACCTGACAACAAAATATTCAGAATGAACAAATCTACCATTAATCGCAACTTTTTGTCTGCCCACTTTTCAGATTTGTATGTTTGTGTTTATAAGCTACCAAGATATCCTCACTGTTAAGAAATTACAGCTTTAATAACCCCATTATTCCCTTGTTACCACTGAAGTGCAACTGTTAGCTCAGTTATCTTAGTTTAAGTTAAGTTGGGTTATATTCTACGATAGAGCATGTGACAGCCTACTATGTGTATGCAGCTATTGTGCATTTTTGTATACTTGGATTCATCAGTGTCGTGATGATCATCATTTGATAATAATCATCACCAGTGTCAGTGGCAACACTAAATCCTGCCATTCAATGACAACACAGTCTCAGCTGTCATATTACGCACACATTTTATGCAGACTGTTAAATTGGTTTATTGATTTTCTGTCAAACTGTACGGTTTAATTATACCTTGTGGTCCTAAAGGGACTGCTGATCAAATAATTACACAGAGGATACAGAAAGTCAACAGCTATCTGGGCTCTATTTATAAAAATCTGAAGAATGAGTGTCTTCTGTTGAATTCATTTAATGCAAGCTAAAGTAAGTAGAGAATAAAAGTATCAATTAACATGTTTCAAATTAAACACTAGTGACAAGGCATTTGAATAAGGGAGAGTTTCTGTAATCAGGGAACTGAATGCATTGTTTTTCAGAGTAGTGAACCTCTGCTGTCAGCAGTCCATCCAACGGTAACTCATCATCCTTTATGCACACTATTCTATACATTAAAATACCACCAATCAGAGAACCTTACCATTTAGGCTATTATTAGCTTTTGTTATAATTCATTATTGATTTTGGGGGTTTTAGCTTGCTCTCTCTTCAAATCACTGACATTTTCAGAAGAACATTATTTGAAAGATTAAGCCCAGGGAGCAGCTCCGTCGATAATATCTTGCAGAAGCCAGTGAAACAACAGTGGAATTGTACCTAGTCAATGCTGGAGATGAACATGTCTCTAAACACTGCACCGTGGCCTACTTGAACAGTGATTTTATCTCAAGGCCGCCTTTTGATAGTTCCCTCTTTTAAACCAATAGCTTGAACAGAAAGTCATTGCAGTTCTGTAAATAATGAACAGAGCAAAAATCAGACGTTATTGAATGCACCTGCTTAAAGGGCAACTTTACTCTCTCAGTCAGCTAATAGACTGAACATTTCTGATTTTGAAGGCTGTTGAGAGATAACCTTTAAACATAGTGAGTTGCTCCCGTTGAAACAGGCTTTGCAAGGAAAGTTAAAGGTACATACGTCTACTCTTTTGTAATTGGATTCATACTCCAGGCTTGAAGAAACAATGTGCACTGGACACTGTGCAGACAACAGGCCCTCCTGTATTCTAAAGATAAGTAAAAAAGAGAATGGATTCATTTGCTGTTTTGTATTTAAAGTGGACTGCAATTCCCCTTATAGTAAAGGTCATTTCATTATCTCTCACTTCACTTAATCCTTCTGCAGTCTATTGTTTGAAGGTTGATATCTAAACATATATTACAAGCAAACCCTGAAGACAGAACCATAGCTTTGTTTGCAAAACATTCAGCACAGACACCAATTTCCTTCAGATTTGCTCAGGTGATTCATCCCTATGCCACTAAAATATTCATCTCAAACAATCAATGCAATGACTCATACTTGTAGAGGAGAGAGATGTACATCTCTTCACAGCAGTCTGAAGCTCAGCTGGATGTAAGATTTATTGAAAGAACTGCATATAACTTCCAAAAAAAAAATAAAAAAATACTTTACTGGGTTATCTACATGTCTAATGTTTCCACTCTGTGCAGTGTTGGTCTTTTAGTTATAACAGAAGATCATCTATCAGTGAATCACTGCTAGAGCAGAAAAAAATCAGCACTGAGGAGGTTAGGGATAAACGCTCTTGACTGGGTCCAGAATAAATTGAAATCATGTATTAGTAGAGATTAATATAAACTATAGCACATGCACACACACTTGATAATAAAATGTATTGTGTCTCAGTACAACAGAGACACAAACATCTTACATTTACCCTGTTTAAACAGTGTGATTTTATTTTTAGTGGAACAAGTTGCCTTTAATTGTTTTATGATTAATTTTATAAAAACAAATAATAATCGCAATTATTTTTTGCAATTGAAACTTTCTCCCACAATTTTATTGCACAAAAATAATTAGAAAACAAACCAACATGCATTGAAATCAGGCATTGTAAGCCACAACAATCCCCCCAAAAAACCTGCTTTGTGCATTTAATCTGTTTATCCAGCTAGTTTCAGAGACAGGGTGGGAAATATTGATTACTTGTTGACTGCGTGGTGATATACCAGAAAAAATGAGGGCTGCTACTTGTAAGTGCCAGGACGATGGCAAAGGTTAATAACAGAAAAGTGTTTGATAAGAAGCTGTGTAATTTACAACTTTGTGGACTGCTGTTGTTAGCGCACTAGCTATGCTAGCACCAACATTTTATGTTTACATCCCTACAGTCTGCTTTCAGCCACCCTATTAGTAAATTTCAACTGCTGAAATCTAGTCATAGTTTGTGTGTGGCACATCAAATCCTATATATGCTCTAATACATCATAAAATATACCAACACATTTTGGCACACTTTCTAAGGGCTAAACTTCAACCTCCATGGCCGGTTCTTGTAAGTCAGTTTCATGAGCCCCCATGTTAAAATACCCAACTTTACAACAGAAATAAACACGTTAACATGTTTAGCAACAAGTAAAGCTATCCGTCCATCAGTTACTCCATTAATCAACAAGAGTTGAGGCGGAGCAGCTGGAGGACATCAGATTGTTACATTATTGGTGGTTTGATGAACAGTGAATTCCTTAAATTCAGTGCCTCATATTGCTATTTTCCAAGCTGCTCTGGGAGCGGCTTGTAGAAGTTGCCCAATCAAGAAGAAGACCCATGCTATGTTGAATGTCTTCTCTGTTCTGCTGCATTATGAGCTCATCAAGTAATGTAATGGCAGTATAGTTTACTCAACTCAACCCAGTAGATCATGTGATCATTTATTTATTAAAAATTAATGGTTGGTTCACCAGGTACTTGAATTACAGACATACAACGTGATCAAACACCCGACTCCCAGTATGTTCAATAGTAATTAGATATATGGATGAACCACACTTTGAGGCTGGAAAATGTTATAGGTCAATTAGTCCTCCAGAGGGGAACACCTGATGAAAAAATGTGAGAAGCATTGGGGAGTATTACCACTCTTTATCAATGGAATCTTTCTTTGACATAAATCTAAATGTTTCTACCAATCAATTTTGGGATTAGATTAAAAAATAATTGAAAACCCATAAGCATGTTCAATATTACTGCTATTTCTAAATTAAAAAGTACAATTGAAGCCTAGCATGAGCATCTCGGTAAATACAAAGCTAACATAATCTCCTCAAAAATCACCTTTTAAGCTGTAACTGCACCCTTGCTAACAACTTAGAGCAGTTTATCAATCAACTATAAATGAGCTGGGTTAATTAATAGGCAGCCAAAGGGTATCTGCAAACATTAATATTCCTCACTAGCAGCACTGCATCCAGACAGTCTATTGGAAGGTGCTGTGATAGATGTATTGTGGCTGCCCGAGGAGTGAAGGAGAAAACGTAAGCTAGGAGTGAGGTTAAGCGCCCTGGGATGTTCCGCAATCCCAACCTTGGGCAGTTAATTGCAGAGAAAATACAAGCCTGAACCTGTCTCTTCACTTCCTGCTCCCACTTTCACGCTCATTGTGGTGCCACTGAATCCTGGTCACATTGTAAATGCACAGAAGTGGGGAACGGTTCCCTTTACTGTTTTGAGTGAAGCTGAAGGCAATTACACATCAAGTATTTGGCTTGATTAGAGTAATACCTCAGGGTAGCCTGAGGGTACATAATGAATTCATTTCAAAAGGGAACAGTGAAAATGTAATATTGATGAGCATGTGTGTCATGCACACACATGTCTGAAAAACATGTTTGGTTATTTTAAGACAGATTCCATGCCAGCTTTCTGAATACAACTGTTGACCTAATATGCAAATACAAACAAGATGGTCTGTTTTCAAATGGGTGGTTGCACTCTGTTGCATTCATATTAGAATACTGCCAAAGAATTTAGCACTTGATGAGATACCAAATGACAAGCACCTGCCTCGGCTGTGGGCGGTTTATTCATCAACTCCCAGTTAATGCATTAGTTGGCGTGACAAACACCACTAGCACCATTGTTTAAACTGCCATTGTTTTTAAAACGCTGAGTTTATAACTTTTACTACAACTGTAAGTCAACCATGTAACACAGGCTTCTTAGTTGCTTCATTTAATCAATACTGTCTTATCTCATATCCCCCACTTATAATGATTGCCTTTGGGAACTGAAATCTTATCTGCATATTTTCTCTCTCTCAGGATGGACACCAGATGAAGAAATATTCTGAAGTTAAAGTAACTGTATATTAAAAGTTTAAAACAGGTAGGCTGTTTGTAAATAGTAAAATTATTTATTGGCAGAGCATAGGGTACATTAATCTAAAAATATGTTGCTTCTATACAATATGGGTCTATCTTATTTATAAGCAGTAAGCTGCCTTGATTCCCTCTAAGTGTTTAATGTTATAAACCATAAAGATGTAGGGAATAAAATATGACTGCTCATTAGTTCATTGCACACGGTCGCACAGCATTAGCCTCTGGGGGAAATGTGCAATGCTGTGGGAAATAACCGAATGTTCCAGTGTAGCTGCTCTCATATGTGGGACAAGAAATTCACTTCTCTTTGTTATTCTTTGAGTTGAACCTCTCTCAGCATTGAAGTTTTAAAGGTGTTACAGCCAGAAATGTCTTTGTTCAGTCAGTTTATTTCTTTTTCCGTGACATTTGGCAGGTTAACCAGAACGCTAAAGTGCCGCTGTTGATTCAAACTACACCTGAATTTCAGTATTTTGTTCTGTCTATGGTAAAAACAAATGGTTCACACATTTCTTTCAATCTTTCATTTGAAAAAAGTACAGTAAGGGACAGTGTGTGCAATGGCGTAGTCTATGTCAGTGGTTGCGAACCTTTTCCCTTAAGGGACCCCTTTTTCTATCAGACTAAGTGGTATATTTTATGGAATTCATGTAAAATAAGTGATTTTGATGAATTTTGAGCAGATTATTTCCTGTGAATACTGCTCAGAGATGAGTTTTACTGTGATTTTTTGGAACTTTTTTAAAATTCTGTCTGTAATACCTATTGTTTTACATTTCAAACAATCATACATACTTATTAGTTTTTTTTTTTGACAAATTCAGTGTTTTCTTCCCATTGTTTTATTAGCTCTTTGGCTGTTTGAACTTTTCTAATGCATGACAAGGCTGTTTGATCAGAGACTGAAAGCTCTGAATATAGCTTGTTCAGGTCTTCAAAGTTTAGATCTTAAATAAAAATGTAAACTTTAAAGATAACAATTTAATTCAGTTTTCTTCACATAAATTAATTAATTGCTGAGATAACAGCCTACTCTGTATAGTTTTTAAGGTTTCTTATTCCCCCTTAAAATCAAGAAAGCCTCATGACCCCTAATGAAGCTTTAGCGACACATAGTTGGGGTACTGACCCCAGGTTGGGAACCACTGGTCCACATGATATGCAGGTTTATGCTGTATACCCACATAAAAAGCTCTAGGATTTTCATATACCCACTTAAAAGTGAGCAAGTATACTTTATAATGTTAATTTGTGACAGAACTTCAGCTCATTGCCTAGCATGTTAACAGTTAAGCTAGAACAATTCACAATACAGCACTAAAATGAAGGATTACGTAATTATTGGTTAAGGTTTTGTACCTAGACATAGTTAAAAAAAGGTTGCATCTACCTTAATCATTTAGTGATTTAATGTACCACCCAGCCACCAAGCTAAGTTAGACAAATCAAACACACCTGATGTTGCTTGATCAACAACTGCATGATGGGTCTGAAAGAATGCTAAATGATGATTTGAATAATTTCTACATTTGCTGCACTGCCTATGAACTTCTTCCTTCAGTGAGACCTTTCAGCTGTATCTGACAATTTCTGTCACAGTTGTGACTGCAGCTCAAAATGGTAGAAAAAAAAGAGAAGCTGAGAGGACTGGTTAAAATATTTCCTGAGAATGGTCAAACAAAGATGTTGAACTAAGAGCACATTGACTCACACAATGACGTTACGAGGTAAATACAACACTACTGTGTTGCCTAGCAACGTAGCATACCTGTGGATCACTCTTTGCTTTAATATGAATGTTTGTGGCTGCAGCTGTTGTGTAGTTTAATGTTTATACTGTTGTCTACTTTAGTGATATTTTATTCTACTGTTAAAAGTGGCAGTTGTTTTATTTATTTAGCCTGTTGCATCCACCGCAATGATCATAGCTCTTTTTATAATTTGCTGGTCATTTTAATTGTGAGTTTTTTATTTTCTGCTTAACTAAGGTTATACTGAAAAAGGCTTTATAGGCTGGTAGATAATCTATTGTACACACATGCTGCAAAATCTGTCTATACAGAATTTATTATCAGCTTTGACATCAGGGCTCAGTGGATGGATGTTGTTCCACTAGTGTTGGAACAGTGTAGCCTAAAGGTGTAAGTAGCATAGTATATCACCAGATACCCCCACCCCCTTGCTTTGCATACACATATACTATATGTTAGCAGGATAGACTTCTTGAAGCTTTAAAGACTTATTCTGCACTTAAATTAACATTTCTTTACTACTATAATGTAGGAATACTGTAGCCTGAACATGCACCACACTGCTTAATTATGTAGGGAAAATATCCCAAAACAAAATATAAATAGAGTTTGTATTGGCATATACCCAATATTAAAGTGTTGAAATTGGGATCAAAATGATAAAAATGAAAAAAATATGTCAGGCTCTGGCTCAGTGGCCCCCTAATCTGTGTGGCAATCCATCCATGTCTGGCCTTCAGATAGAGCCCATTATGTTGATGATGTCTGACTGTCACTTACACATATCTGTATCCTAATGAATCCAGGTATCTGTTAATATACACCGATCAACCATAACATTATAAGCACTGACTGGTGAAGTGAATTACACTGATTATCTTGTTATCATGGCAGCTGTCAGTGGGTGGGATATATTAGGCGTGAGGATTTGAGCAACTTTGACAAGGGCCAAATTGCGATGGCTAGATGACTGGGTCAAAGCACCTCCAAAACTGCAGCTCTTGTGGGGTGTTCCCGGTCTGCAGTGGTCGGTCCTATCAAAAGTGTTTGAAGGAAGGAAAAACAGTAAACCACAGACAGGGTCATGGATCGGACCACACGAACTAACTAGCTAGTCGCTATTACTCTTCATTGTTCATATATGACGTTTTGGGAGTCATAGGCAATCGACCTATTTAGCCATTAAAGTATGAGGACGTGTTGGGTAAATGTGTCAGTGCGATATGAGACTTTCTGACTGACTGTACCAAGAACCCCTTTCCTAACTAGAGACAGCCCTAGGCTACCACAGTTTTGAATACATAATACTGGATAATGATACCAGTTCAATTTTAGTTGTGTTTTTTTTCAGTCTCCCTCATTGGCCAGGAAAAGTCAAAACTTACCACAGTCAGAGGCTGCTGCTAATGACTACTTTACTGCAGGTTTTCCTTACATTCCTGAAATAGTTTTCAAAAATACATTAGAAAATGACACCTATTACACATAATTATCAAGTTTAATGGGACTATTTTCACCCCTCATATTAGTGCAGTGTAGTGTAATGTTAATTTTGGGAAAAGTTAAAATTGCTGGCAAATGTATACAAGTGATTCTCTTCAGATAAAATCCTGAGAAAGAAATAAAAATTAGGGTAGCAACTGTAATGACCACAGTGGTCTTCTAAAGTTGATATTACCATACATATTGTATAATGTATAAAATATGGAATCCTGCAGCAGAAAAGCTGCAAGATTCTGGTCCATAGACATTTTTCACAGCAGACATTTGTGTAAGAAAGTAGGAAAAGCACAGGTGTTACTAATAACACTAACAATGCCTCCGTTCTATTTAAGTGTCTCAGTAAGCCATGGCAGTGTGACAGTGAGCCAGCATGCATGATAACAGGACAATGAAACCAAAGCAGCTAATGTCTCCTACAGAGGCATCTTCCGTGAAGAAGGACAATTAACTTGTAAAGTCAGGATATACTGTATCACATGGCATATCATATTTACCAGGTGTTTGTATTCATGTGGTAATCACTCCATGGCAAACACTTTGTTTTTGCCCTATTTCTATAACATTGTTTTAAATTGTTTGCAACTGACCCTACTTACAGATTTAAAAGCAACTGCACTGTGATAATCACTGATGTACATTACAAATTAATAAAAAAACATCCATTAAAAACTCCAAGTCCTTTTTTTGTTAGCCTTCACTTGAATATATCACATCAACAGACCAATAAATCCACAGAAAGGTGTAAATAATAAAAGCCTGACAAACTAAACTCCACTGTGCGGATATAGTAATCAAAGAAATGTTTTTCATTAAACTAGAGCACTATTTACCCCTCCATCAGGTGTGAAAGTGAAATTTACAAGCTTATACTGTAAGTTCTGGTATAATAAAACCTGCCTCAGTTTACCACTGGTACTCTAAACACTGTTTCACTCCTGGACATGCCTTCAAGGGCAACACCCTTTGGATTAGCAGTTAGTGTAACTTATTGTATGTCCTAATTAGAGAGAGTGACTTCAGTTCAATATTTGTGATCTTGCATCAGAAGGAATACACACTGAATGCCCTTTTTACACAAACCACAGGCAAGGCTCCAATAGTCACAGTTACAAATTGGCTATTAGACAGTCTGCTCTCTGAAACACACAGTTATCATTCTGCTTCAGTGATCTTGACAGCCCAGTTCCATATATTCTCCTCACAATGTGCACAGACATATTGTTGTCACAACAACCTTGCTTCAGCAATAAAAAAGTTATAGTTGACATGATGCTGCTGTCTCTGGCAATGAAAAAAATAACCAATTGAGGTATTACTGAATTAAACTTAATACCCAACCCATTAAAGTTGTGAAATGTGTGCTTCCATGTCTGCCGCAACCTTAACATGAGTCATATTCAAACGTATTTTACAATTGTGTTGATCTTGGATCAGCTGCCATTTATCAAAACTGACTGTGGTATACAAACAAGTCTTGGCTTAAAGGGCTGTTTTAAGTTTTGGAGATGCACACATCTTTACCATATTCATAGCACAATTTAAGTGATAATCATGTGCCAGAGGAAGATCCAGGCCTTAAGTTGTTGCCTTGTCTTTGTGCTATGCGAATCCATAAAGCATATCATAATTTGTGATCAACTTTCAGGTGAACAGTCTAAATTATACAACACAGTACACATTTATGGGTTAATGCAACTATAAATGCCCACTTCGCTATCCAGATTTGTAATTTTCTCACACAAGAATAAGGGATTGATGAGCAAATTTATATGCACGGTCATGAAATATTTCTTTTGTAATTATTGGTTAAATGTGGGAGTTTCTCTTGAGCAGGAGAAGATCACAATTTATCTACTCATCAGATTTATTTTTATCAGCAGTTAAATCAGTTGAGAACTGTACGAGCCCAACATTATAGATAAAGCATATGAGATGTTAGCCTGATGTTAGCAAATGTATTACTGTCTCTATTTCAGTTTTGAGTACTGACACTGTGCACTGCCTCATGCATTACATTATGCCAAGAGACCAACTATAAACCCACAAGATTCATTTCAAGAAACACACCACTCAATTTAATCCAGTTGATCTAGCACCTCTTCTTATGTTGTTTGTGTTGCTTGATGTCGGGTTAGTGAAAGGTTGATAATATGTTTGCAATGCAGGGCCTGACAATGATCTTAAAATGCAATAAAATGTTAATGCCTTGTGTAGGCTAAAATGAACCACCACAGGCCATTCACAATAAACCTAATTCATTTGGGAGTTGCAGAGCTGCACACTCTCCATTCATAATATACCACAACTTGTCTTTTAATGGACGTGGGAGGATGTTTGCGCTACACAAAAGATGGTAAAACTGTTGTCTAAGGATTGACTCAGTGATTGCAAAACTTGCCATCCAGTGATATACTAATCTTTCTGGGCTTATGTTGACAAACTTTTAGTTGAGCAGATGTTTCAAACAGACTTCATTGTTTGGGATTGGCAACCTGAGCAGGTGCAAACCAACAAATTAATCAGTTTTATTGAGCACAATCAGCAAAATTTCCAACCACAATAAATGTTTTTGTTTTACAATAATCCAGATTAGTACAGATGGAAACATTAACAACGCAAATGGATATTATGTTACCATCTGTAACTTCACTGGTTTGAATTCCTGAACCCATTTCCACTGTAAATGGTTGATATTAAGGATGTTAAAGAGAACAGACTGACCGTGTGCTCTTAACCACCTCGACTGTGTTGCCCCTGAGCAAGACAATTAACCTCCAACTACTCCATTCAAATTTTACTGGGCTGCTCCCAATTGTGTTTGTGTGTCTGTTATACTTGTTGCCTCAGGCAAGTGCTGGAAATAGCACTATTCTTCCAGGCAGCTTGGTTGGCTACATATATGGGAATACTCCTTTTGGTTGGATATTCACTACATGGCAAAGTCAAGTCAGTTTTAAGTATATAGCCTAATATTACTAATCATAAATTTGGCTCGAGGGGTTTTACAATCTGTACATCATATGACACCCTATCCTCAGACATTCAATTCAGATAAGAACCCCGCCTCCCAAAAAAAAAACCTTTAACAGGGATAAAAATGGACTAAACCTCAAGAACAGAGAAGGGAACCCACTTTCAGGAAAGACAGCCATGCAATAGATAGCATAAGAAAAAAACAAAATAGTAAAATTACATTATTGACAATCAGGATAACACAACCATAGATAGATTGTAAACGAATGATGTCTTCTTCCAGTTGCTACCAAACAGCCAGACGACCTCCTCTACACCGTGGAGACTTGGACAAAGGACAGACTACACAAAAACAAAGAGGCAAAGCTCAATAACACCAATCATATAAATAGAAGAGAAAAAATAGGCACATGGAGAACAGAGAGAGAAAGGAGGATAGGCTGAATCTCAGGATGAAGATTTAAGATCCAAAACATCTACAATGAGGCCCTGGATGGCTGATGGTCCAGCACAGAGAAGCCTGACTGAAAAGAGAGGACAAGGAGGATAAAAGAGGAAGAGAAAGAGGAAGGAACACATCTTAAAAGTTTGTGTGCTTATGGGTCAACAAACAAACAGACGCTTAGAGAGATACAGTGGTTCTCTGAAAGTTTACCGTCAGCATGACAAATATAGACTACATTGCTTAATAGATTCATTGAGACTGAGGCCGAGCTGCTGGAAGGATAATGGTAACAGGTGCAAGGACTGAGGTAATCCAAGAATAAGCAACTGACTGAAAGTTAAGGCGGAAAGATGAGTTTTAAGTTTGCATTTAATGGCTTCAGCAGTTATACTGTCTGATGTCAGCAGGGAGGTTATTCCAGAGCTTAGAGGGCACGATAGGGAAAGGCCCTGCAGCCTACTGACTTCTTTTTAACTCTGGTGACAGACAAGCCATGTACTAGGTGAGCAGAGAGCACGAGATGCAATGTAAGGTTTAAGGAGATCAGACAGGTATAAGGGGCATGCCCATTTAGAATTTTGTATCTCATCAGAAGCTCCTTCAAGTCTGATCTGACATGTATAGGGAACCAGTGAAGGAAAGCTAAAATTGGTGCAATATCGTCAAATATTCTAGTTTCAGTTGCTGCAGCAAACATTTAAAGACTTTTATATCAGTGTGCACCAGGCCAAACAAAACGTTACAATAGAGTCTGGATCAAATAATCTGCATCAGCCATAGACACAGACATATATAATCACATGTACTTGTCTGCAGAAAAAAATCATGAGCTGTAAAGAGTGAGCAGCTAACAAAAGGCGGCTTTCCATCAAGTTTGACTACAGTGTCAAAAAGAAATGAAGCATCGTGATTTGTTGGTAGAAAACATTTAGTTTGTACGCATTTGCATTCCAATCTCTTGCATGCCTTCTTAAGAGCATGTTTATTCAGTAAACCAGGGTATTGACATCTTTGACCATATGGTTTTGGTCCAAAGATGTGCAACTGAAACCAGCAGACAAAAGGGCTGTGTTTAAGTCACTGGTAAAATTTTGACATTACAAACATTACAAGGACAGCGTTGCTTCAGATTTAATAAGAAAGTGACACCACGGATGTGACAGGAGTGATATTAGAGCAGAAACCACTATCCTGCATGATAGAATCAATTCAAGGGTGTTACCACTGCAGTGAGTAGGTTCGTGCACAGTGAAACCAAAAGTGTCAAGAAAGCTTCTAAAAACTGGGAATAAGGTCCAGGTAGTCTAGAGTACCACAAGGTGAAATGATCAGAGTCTGTAGCCCTGGATAAAGCTATTCATAGTTCATGGAGATAGCTTTAATACAGGAGCCATAAATTAGTTGAATTGGCGGTTTGGAGGTGAAATATAGACTTTAGGGCAACACCCCCAAATTGTTTAGTATGAAGATCAACATGGACACTGGAGCAGTAAGGTGGTTAAGCTTTTTTTTTTTAGCAAGAAAACATTTTGTTTAAGCTGTGTTTCACATAAACCAATCATATCTTGAAGAACCAAATCATTCATCAGTAAGGCTTTGGTTGACAGTGATCCTTCTGATTTATAAATAAGCTAATCTGCAGAGCTAGCAATAGACAAGGTATTAACTGAATAAAACATAGCTTACATCAGTAGTGTACAGTTTTGGTGGCCTGTGCATGCAATGGTGTGGAGATACTATTGTGATTACCTTAGATATTTAAGACTTTATCTGGTGCTTTGTGGGACACTTATAGGGATGATAATTAGATTTTTGTGATTCACGTATTCAGGAAAAGATAACTTAAAACAATATGTCAGTGGAGGGAGACAGTAATAGTGTTGTAGAAGGAACCCTTATTCTAATGTCTGCACTGTGAATATTTCCTTGGCTGAAATATACATGAACTAAACTAGTGGACTCTGCACTTTAAACTTACCAAATGTTCACCATCTAAAGGGAAGTGCATGTACATCTCTGAAATGACTTGTGATTGGCTTCCCGTCACAGCGAAGATTTTTGAAGCCTGACAACAGAGGCAAGACGACGTGCAGAAGTAGTTTTTATCAGACCACTTGAATTACAAGGATGAAAGATTATAATGGAATTCTTTCCAAATTATGCCAAAAATAAACTGCCTACCCCAGCTTTAATTTAACTGGTGACTCATCGATTGCACCTGTATCTGGTATATTTAAGTGAACTGAAAACATGACTCTGTAAGCACTAATGAAAGACTGAGTCACTGAAATGTCCAAATTGGATTTTAATATAGTTTCTTGGCTAATTGACTTTTTGGCAAACAGAACAGAGAATTCAAGTAAATGGTTCACAGTGTAGTATATCACTCTCATGTTCCACACGCTGCAACCTTTTCACAGTCAGACTTATTATAAAGACAGATTTGTTCTTAAATTTGCAGATGACTCTGTAATAGCCTTTTACACAATGAGGAGCAAAGTTATGGCCCTTTCTTACAGCTGAATTTGTCTAAGACCAAATATATGTTCATTGACTTTGCTGCCATTATTAAAGGGGAGTCTGTGACTGCAGTCCAGCAGTATAAATACTTGAGAACATTACCTTACCTTTGATGCTGTCATAATCCGCTCCTGGCTTTCCATCGTACTGCCAGCTCTGCCAGTACTTTTCCTGATCACATGCCTGCCTCATCAGTGCAACCACCTTCACCTGTGTTCCCTCACCTGATTTAAACCCACTCTCTCTCGTCCCTGCCAGATTGTTTTTAGCAGCATGCAAAGCTCTCTAGTGTTTTCTCCCGGATTGCTTCCTTGGTTTCGACCCTGCTTGTCCCTGACCCGTCCTCGTCGTCCCTGCCCAGGTAACCTGAACAGCCTTCTGTCCCTGACTCCTCTGCCTGCTTGCCCTTGTCTGTCTCCAAGGTTTTTTGGGACAAATAACTGGTGAACTGTTCCAACGCTGGTCTCAGTCTGTGCTGTACTTGGGTCCAGCCTCACACCCCATTACAGATGCCAACACTGAGTCTCTCGGCTGAAAGTGTTCTATACTTTTTATTATGCTAACCTACTTTGGATTTCGTAGTTATAACAATCACCTGCTGTTAGCAAGCATATTTCCCTTTGGGGACAATTAAACTGTACTCCACTCACTGGAGCAGGTTAATTTCCCTTATTTGAAATAGAGTTACTTGAACTGATTGATATCCACTAATTGAGCAAAGCAAAAAACTGTTCAAACCTAGTGTACAAACTACATATAGGACATTTTACAAAGAGCAGGGAAGTAGTATGGAAGGTAGATGAATATGAAAGATATTACAGTCCTCTACAAAATAAACTATCGATTTTAAAAAGGTAAACCAAATGAACATTATTTTTTAGTGAGTAGACGGATTGACCAAATATTTGGTCAGTGCACTCATACCAAAGTCAAAATACTGGAAGCAACATATTTCACCCAAAAATGTAGCCATGTTGCACTTTATTAGCTGGCTTATAGTTTTTAGATGGCAACAAGTTGAACAAGTTTCAGTTAAAGCTGGAATCCAGCAGTGTCCTGATTACATAGATTCTTCAATAAAGCAAATGTCAGAGGTTTAATCCTCCAAACAACCACTATATACCACTGGTTGCCTTTCAGTAACACACTGCACATCTGTCTGCTCAGAAAAAGAAAATAAATGTAACTTGATTGATGAATGTTCAATAGAAGCATAATCTGAAATTCAAAGTAAGCTGTATTAACTGAGGATAGAATTACAAGCAGTTTGTTTTCACTAAAGATTCAAGCTCATTTATCATACACAGACATTTTGAGACATTTTTACAATCTTGGTGTTCTATATTTGTGACACCTGGTAAATTTAATGTAAATAATCTCAGTTACGTTTCCTTCATCTTAACTGTCTTAGCTACAGTATGAGCACAGATACATAACAGTAATACACGACAGCTGTGACATGTGGGGCATATCAGATTTCAGCACACATAAACACAAACAATCAGTGAGGCAGTATGGGATTGTGAGCGAGGCGGGGAGAACAGGCATGTTGCTGTGTTTCTGTAATTCAAATATGGGACAGGAATACTGATTGAACTTTTACATTGCTGTTGAGTCGTTTCGCTTTGGTCCAGTAGCTTAGTCTTGAGAGAGGAGTCCTATCATTTGGCAAACGCTTTAGCATGTTGACTAGCAGACACTGACAGGAAGGCAACCCTCATTTCTGATTCCAAGGGTGTCTGTGTGGCCTAAGAAGCAAGCACAGTTGGGGAGTGACTCGAAAGCAGATTATCACTTTCATCCCCACCAAAATCTTTGAAGCTATGCAACAGTAGGCACAGTCCTTGAACCTGAGACGCAAAAACCAGCCTTAAAAATGAGGGAATCCAGTCTGCTTTGTATTCAGTTGAAGTATCCCACAGAGGAAATGTAAATTCAAATGCACAAGACTGCATCAATATTCAAGTCGATGCATTGTTAAAAGCAGGAACATTTATGTAGATAATTGGTTTGCATTGCAGTTACCATATTTAAAAGCAAAAAATAGAGTCAAAGAACAGAGAAACTGTTTTTTACTCCAGGGCTGAATTTTTAACTCCCCTTATCTGAAGGTGGCCAGGCAATTAAGAGCATGGCCAGGCTTTTCTGGAGCATCTCAAGGATCAAAATCAATGGGTAAAAATCCCCATGAAGTCCCTAACGGTTTTAGAAATTTAAGGAGTGCTATGACATTATTGTAAATTGTGCAGATGAAAAAGCAAGGTTTAGGAGAGATTGGGTTTGAGGCTCAACAAATAGAAAGACTGGAATTTTGGCTCTGAAGATATTTTCTTACTCCAAAAACATACTGTATTTCTATTTCAGTAGTTTGCCAGAAACTGGCACTTATATGGATATTATGCATGTTCTGATAGATATTAAAGTTGTTAAATATTACCATAATTAGTGAATGTCTTAATCACATAGAAGTGTAAAATAGCTATCTCTGATGTGGCATTCTCTCTAATTGATACACTAAAATGACTACAGCTTAATGCTCACATTTGTCATGTTTTTTTTCTCATTGCAAAGCTCAAATAAATCAAAGGATTTGCAGATAGTTGCTCCAGCTCTTGTAGCAGATCTATATTAGTTGTCCTGGTGGATAGAGCTTAATGAAACTTCATAGCCTCACTCTTACATGAGTAAATGAGAAATTAAGCATCAGAGACAGTTTCTCATTTCAGCCTAATTAAAGTTTTAATTGCTGGATGTCGAGTAACACAGCATCTTGAAAACGTGAAAACGCGGACTCACCATTAGGCACACCACGAATCAGAAAGAGCAGTGAGAACACAAACAAAAATAATACACGGCAGCTTCTCTGCATAATTGGCCATGAATAGTCAACTCCTCCACATTTCTTGACAAAATGACAGGGGTGGGTCCTCTGCTTTAAACACACACACGCACAGTGTTTCATCTGTTATGTGCCTGGTATTTTGATGATTGTGTGTGGTAGACATAACATTGCAGCAATGAGAAATACAGTAGGTGGACAAAAGACATTGGAGGCTAATCCTATTGGTTTTGGCATCTCTAGGAATCTACATTTCACACGGCTGGGTTGGAGCTAATGGCTGCGGGGTGTGCATGCCAATCTCATTAGAGCCAGGTGTTGGGATTCAGCTCACTATTCCTCCCTTTCCTTCCCTGGCAGGGTGTATGTGCTGTCTAACACTAAGACCTGACAGGGGTTTGCTCCATTTTCTCTCATCCTGAGCCCAGTGGACACCTGTGGTGACAGTAATTGAAGCCTCTCAGATCTTTTGCGATCACTCAGCCCCGTTGTGCTGCAGTTACTGGTCATTCTGTTGAGGCAAAATGCACGTTCTCTTTTATGTTTTACATAAGTGGAACTATGAACTTAGGGCCTACATTGCAGGGCGCAACACTTGAAGGGGCATTTCTTGAAAGGTTTTTCATGTTATCCTTTTTATGATTCACCAAATGTAGCCATGGGGCTTTTTTATTCAGAGAAGGACAGATGACAACAAGGACACGTTTCAAGAAATGTCCTTTGCACCACATGGCAGCCATTTCAGCTAAACTGTTCATCCTTGGAACAAGCACATACATTGGAGTTACTGCAGAGGCTGGTTCTTTACCAAACTAGAAATGTTGCTTAGTTTTTCTGTACCATGTAAACTAAATTGAGCAAATTGACACTTGATGGTGGTGTAGTTGAAAAGTCAGGATCACCAAAGTTTCTACAATTCATCCCGAGGGGAAAATGAAGGTCTTTACAGTAACACTTTATAATATGATAATGATTGAATAACACTGATTCAAGGACTATATAATATATAATCATTAGTTACTAGATAACTGGCTGGTTGTTACTGTATTTATGAACCATTAGATAATGATCAGTTCATACATTTTTGTGAATTGGAATAACTTCTTTCTTCATTAGTCCTTCCTGATTAACTGTGAGCCAGCCGCTGTGCAACACAAGCCAGTAAGCACTTCTTCATTACTAATTACTTTATCAATAGTTACTCTTCCTGTGACATTATGGAGTAGTCAATTAATAGTTCCTCATTACTTCATGATTATCTAAGCATAACCTTGTTGAGATAGTAAGACAAGACTTTACTTTGAGGGGCATCATCATGAGTGGGACTACTTTGTAACTTCTCTGATATTCAGTCATGTCTTTATTATGCTTTTGCTTTGGGCGGACAAAATATGTCAGGCACCTGGTCATAACAAGTTTCAGTGGTAAAAATTGGATGAACAGCAACGTTATGTAAAGTCATGGCTTTATGGATGTTACCTTACTGTTGATAATTTATCATGAGTGGCAACTGTTGTGCTGACTAAGTGACAGGAGGAAGATGAATATTACATGAACTCTCTTAACGCAAAAATAAAACACAGCAGCTGGTTCATATCTTTGACGGATGTTATATCCTGAGTAAATACGAGGTTTACTGTAAAACTACATCAACAACAGTCCATCTAAATCCACTATGGATGTGCTACTCTGTAGAGCTACTGCATGTCAAATGAACTCACCCTTGCAGGACTGCAGACTCATCACCATGATACAGTCAGTCTGCTAAGTGAAAAGTGAGGAGGAGTTTTTCCTCGCCTTGTCTGACGCATCCAGAATATCACCACGAGCACCAGCTGGAAGCCTCATAAATCATCTGGGGCCTACAGGACAAGGGGATCACATGGCACCAGGGTGCAGCAGATGCTAAAGGGTTCAACTTTAGTAACGATAAGAGCCTCCATTCAGAGAGCAGGGTTGTGGGAAGTAGATTATCAGTACAAGCGAGGTCAGGGGATGGGAGTATAATTAATACTGTATGAGTTAAACCTATGACATGCTTCTCCTGCTACCCACCACTATCTGATTTAAGTAGAAAGGACGGAGGAGAAAATGTGGGTGGAGAGCAAAGCACTGTGGGTGGTTGGGAACAGGGGGGGTAGAGGACCCTCTGCGAGGAGCAAGGAAACGTTTCTCTCTCCCTTTTCAGGGCTCAGTATTGCTCTGTCTCTTCTTATTAGAAAGCTAATGCAACTGTCTGTTCTAATACTGGAGAGCAGCTTTTATTCTTTTTTTTCCTCCTTTGCAACCTTTTTCTATTCTGTTCAGCACTAATCTGTGCAGTGGCAGCAGATGATAAGACGGGGCACATTCGCTTACTCTCTTATTACTCTCTGCGTTTTTTTTTTTTTTTTTTTTTTTTTTTTTACAGCTTTTCCTAGGCCCAATCTGCGTACAGGTCGTTTGCTTTCAAACAATTTGCGTAGAATTGCAGCAGGGAAAATTAAACGGTGAAAACTTTCTCAGGTGAATTACTTTCTTATAGTTATTCTTTAGAGGTTTTCTGTTGATATTGCCCTCCAAAAACCTAAAAGAAAGCATGGCCTTCTTTGTTTTAAGCACAAAGAAGCTCCAGTTTTAAGGCCTTTGAAGTGCACAAAGTGTTGGAGCTTATAGAGGTATTGTTCTTGGGAAGAGGAGATGAATTTTAGAGTGAATTTAAATCTTTAGGCTTAACTTTTACTGGCACTTGTATTGTAAAGATCAAACATGTCTTACTGGACCTTGAATGCAAACTAAGAACCCCCAGGCCAGAAGGAAGGAAAAAAGGGATTCATGAGGGAGTCTGTAGATAGATTCTGATGGTAACTCCACTTCTTTTCAAATGAATTGCACAAAGCACAGAGGAAAAAGACAATTAGCTCTATGATAAATTCACATTGTGTGCAATTTCTAAGTTGCTCTTTGTAAGAACAGATGCCGAACACCTAAAATGTAAATATCAGTTTCTCTTCAGTGCGTTGTTTTGCCTTTCTATGAATTGCTGCATGTTAAAGCGCAGGCAATTATGGGTGAGCATTAAGGCTCACGATATGTAAAAAAATAATGGAGTAAAATGCACACATCAGGGAGTTCATGGGAGCTAATTCACTCAGAAAATGTCTTCTGCGGCAGTGTGTGGGGAAACAAACGCTGTTTCATTTTAAAATGTAATAGACATGACGAACAGTTCAGTAATAAACTAAACTAATTTACTCATTGTTATTAATGATATCTGTCTTGAAGGACCAGCTTGTGTAGTCATATAGTGCGAATCTAAGCAGACCCCTCGCTTCACCCTCCCCTTGCAAGAGAAACTACTATGGCTGCAAAATGTACATGTTGGGAGGCAGTTGTTAAATGCTATTAAATAAAAGAATACTTCTCTATATCTCTATATAGAATACTACTATATAAGATATATGTTTTTGGGATATACTGTGAGAAAAGCATAAACTGGAATCCATCTTACAACTTAAGCTAAAATGAAAAAGGAGCTCTTTTCAGCTTTAGTTTTATGCAATGTCCAAATCCTATAGCTACAAACATTCAGTTTGGCACAAAAATGTTGACCACTTTGTCACAGTTACGCTCCAGATAATACAAGGATTGCAAAACCATTAGTTATTCTAGTTATACTCCTTTTGTGGTGTATTCAAGTCAATGTACTAATACTGGGAAAAGTTAAAAATCAAGGTGCCATGAACAAATCCTTGACATGTGCTTACTTATGAGAAATGCATTCATTGGTGGCCAAAAGCAATTTAATCAGGAGGCAGCCAAAAAAATCCTCCATCACTACAACGTACTACAGAAACATACAATATATTCTATCCAGGGTCATTTTCTTTTACAAGTCTATCAGCAGGAGCACTGTAAGGCATGATAATGATGAGATAAATAAAATACATTTTCATAGGTGTCACTGGGTGTCATGGAACTTATAACGTTTATGGGGGCAGTCTGTGGCCACCCGACACATTAAAACTCTGATGTCCTGTTGTGCGGGACATAGTGGGATCATGTGGTGCTCATAAAGAAATCGGCTTGCTGGAGTGGATACCCCAGTGTGTCATTTGGTACTCATCAGGTCCTCTCTTGCCCTGGTGGCATGATTAAACTTTGGGGGAGTCATCAGATTTGCTGGCACTTGAAGATTAAGCTGATCTCAGACAATCCCTCAAGCAGAGGCAACCCTTCACCATTGTAATTTTATGCTAATAGAGAGATATCTTTCACAATGTAGTAGGCAGCAATTCCAAATCTCTCATTCTCTTTCAAACCATTGCCTCTTCTTTTTTCTCCCTCACTATCTCTTTGTCCTTCTCTCTTTCTTTTATTTCTAGCCCTCCCTCCATCAGACTTCAGTTAAATAAATCCCACACACTTTTCAGTCAATCTAATCTTGTGTGGTTGTGTAACAATGTCCCAACCTTTTGTAAACACATAGAGGATATGTTGTAGAGTTTAAACGGATCACACAGAAGACTGTTGAGCATTGTTCCTTATCTCGTCATATTTATTTGTTTCCTTGTACGTAAGCTTATGTTGTCCTCTGATTCAGTCCATTTTTAAATCAGAGTTAAAAAGTGCATCAGCATCTGTTGTAGAAGATACTGGACAATTCGGCAAAAGCCCTTCCATTCAGCAACATTTATATCATCAAATGCCAATATTTTTTAAACTCTTGCTTTCTACAATATTTATTTATTTATTTATTTATGACGACAGTACGGTTAAGGTTATAGGCAGCTAACAGTAAAAAAGTAAAAACTCGTGCTAGAAGGCCCTGACGACTTGTTTTCTCACTCAATGTCTTCCTGTGGGTAATAGGATAGATCTGATCTATTGTGGGGCCGTTTGCCTTTGTTGCCAAATCGGATCAAACCGCACCCACATAGCAGCTTAGCTCTTTGAAGGTTAAACCATTGATGCATTTTTTTTTTCTTCCTTTTTAAAAGATTTTTCAAAATTACTTTTATTGCTGCTTATTTATTTTTTTATTTTATTTATGAATATAACTAAAATGCTACTATATAACTATTTACTCTTAGGAAGAAAGTAAGACCACCACCTCAACCTCCACAACCTTACGTTCTTTGGAATTGGATGTTGTGAGCTGCAGAATTACAAACATTTATTTGTGCAATACACATGTGCTCAAAAAACATGTTGAGGCACCCCTGTTGCTGGTCATGACACTTACCATAAACATACAAATCTGGCTGGGGACCTTTGTTGCATGTGAAGAATGAATAATTTATTCTGTGTTGTGTTTTCTTAATTTACTATAATGATGAGCGGATGCTTTCATTCAATTTAAATTTTTCCATATGTGCATTAATGTTACTGCAGCAAACATCGTTAAGCAGCAAAACTAAAACTGAATCCATCTGCTATTAATCAGAATGTTATCCTAGTTTTTATAAACCAGCTTGTCAGATTGATCTCAGTGGCTGCGGTTTAAACTGCAATTTGCGCGTTACTATGATGCAGGTAGTTATTCATGTGCAGGTAACGTGTTGCTGCTCTGGCACTGGTAACTGTGTGCTTTTATTAGTATTAGTATTAGTATACTACACGTGTGCGGACACAAACTGCATCAAAAGCCTCTACGGGTGATCCAGCTGCAATCAGCTCTCGCCCTCAACAGAAATTGAAGTCTCAATTCTCCAAAAACATATTTCCTCATTCCTTCCTACCTTATCGTTTCGCAAGAAAACAACGCAAGTGAGGGAAATGTGGATGCAATTAAGAGACATGAGATGCACCCATAGTATTCCAAGACAAAATACTTTCATGTGATTGGCTGTGGGCTGCCTGCCCACAGTTAGACAACCTTTACACAACTGCTAACCTAATCTTGGCACACTGGTCATTTCACATGTCCCAAATTCATGGGAGAGACCAGATATAGTTAAGGAAGGCCCCAGAATAACAATGTACAAGATGAATAAAATAAATAATAAATGATAAAATAATGATGTGCTGTGCCACCTTTACAATAACCAGTGTGGAATTGTGTAATGCAATGTGGCAGAGTTTAACCCAAAAGCCCAACACAAAATCAAGTGCAAGAAAGTTCAGTTTACTTAAGTTCAGGCAGACAGGAGTCAAAACGAGGTCAGTCCAACAAGCAAACATATCCGAGTAGGCAGGGGAATCAGATGTCTGGATAATCAGGCGAGGGTCCTGTAATAGAATCCTTCAAGAACCTACATAAACCTTTGACCTGGTCATTGTAAAAACATACAGTCTGTTCAAGGGGCTATTATATGGATAAACCTTTAACCTTGTTTTCAACTACACTCTATGTCCAAGTAAACAGCGGGATGCTGTGTCAGAGTGACGCTCCAACAGGGATAACGCGATACTGGATCTTTGAATGGTCACTTCTTTGAGCCTTCGAATACGGGAATGTGTGGAGTTTACAGACAGACAAGATCATACTTTGTGTGCTTTATTTAACAAAAGGCCACGGCAGTCCAAACTGGCAGTTCAGGCAAAAAAGAATAGAGACCACTAACAAGAGAGGCTAATCAGGGGATGAACTGCAGGTGAGGAAGTGAGCAGGGAAACCCCAGGTGAAGTAGATGAGTTGTTTAGTGGGTCAGGAGGAAGTGATCATTATATGCTATGATTCATGATAGAGTATAACTGTATGAAGACTTCTTTCATTCACTTTGCATTATTTCACTGCAAATATAATGTGTGTTGGAGCTAGTTCTCTGGTCAAAAATGTAATGTAATTATGATAACAGTAGTACAGTGGTAAAATTAAAAATTACCGTTTTATTACAGGGACAGGTTTTCCTCTGCCATTGTTGCCGTGGTAATCTGCTGTGCTGGCTGCAGTCGTCTGTGTGACTGTGGGGCAAGACAGGTCTATAAGTGTGACTTGTTTGGTTGGCTAGCTAGCTATCCCCACAGGCACTCTAAATATGTTGGAGCACATTTTCAATTCGCCATGCAACAGTTATTGTATAACTGCCAGTATTTGAAATCAACAGTTGATTTCTCGCCTCAAAAACTCTCAGAATTCGGTGATGCAATAATATATTTAATTTCATAATAATAGCATTCAAAATCTTCATCTTCCCTGATGCCATGATTGTTCCAGGACTTTGTATTGTGGGATACAGGTATTTTTCATCATACTGCAGGTTATGCTTTTGTTTGCATACTGCAAACTACATGCTACATGTTGGCCAAAACTAGCAGCAGTACTAAATACAACTTTAGTGATATAATATAAAAGCAGAAATAAAAAAAATAACAGAACTATGTGCTGGCAGCTGTTATGGAAGCCAAAATGATCCTGCTGTCAAGAGAACAATGATACCGCCACTTTTTATACAATGCATCACCCTGCCAGGTATACACAAGAGGAGAGGTGACTTGTGTCTTCTGACAAAGATGGTTTCCTATGCATATAGTTTTTACACAACAAACATATATTTCTGTCTCCTTTTGAGTTTGTTTCAGCAAAATGTTTGCACATTTCCATAGATCACCACTTGTTATCATGTTTATTTAACTTCCGAAATTCACCCACAATAAACCATTAGACGTCACTGTAATGATGTAATTATTGTTGTGGATGACAGATAATAAAAATTGAACAGTGACGGATGAGGACTGGCACAGCTTGGGGGAGAGAAGTGATGGTTGAAATATTTTGACTTGCCTCTGAACCACCTGTAGCATCAGCCAGATGGTGGAGTTGAAAGAGTGTGTGTGGGGTGGGACATCTCAGTGATTATGTCCCTGCTCACTTGAGGGTGCATCTGGTGTATAAAGAGTCTGTTCATGCTGCCTCTCTGCAAGCGGCAACCACTACATTTTTTTTTTTTTTTGCTTTTGGAATGTTTAATATGAAGCACTGTGTTTGTGTGCTGAATTAGGCATAATGAGGCGGTCCACAAAGATGTCATGCAGCATACTAAATTGCACGGTTTTGTTGTACAGAATCTCATATTTAGAGCTGTATTGCATTCTTGTTCTATTACATAAATCTATTGTGTGGCACAAAACACCATTTGTGTTTAGTCTGTAAGTGATATGTAAGCAGTTTGTTTATCCATTTATTCATTTTCTGTCATATTCTGACTCAATGATTAACAGGTGGCCTGGCTGGAACACATACTGGGGCTGTTAGAGGCTCTTTTAGTCCCAATTTCTGAATTGTACAGCCATACAGAACAAAGAAGAAGAACAAAACAATGTCTGGAGCTTTAAAGTTTATTCTTGACCTTGGAGACAGCAATTTTTAAAATATCACACTAACATGAAGGTTAAATTTGTAGCCGTTTTTGAGCTTCAAATCACTTAATCTTTGACAGCATATGGAGTTTGTTGTCATGGAAATTAAAAATGCTGAAAGATCCCAGGCATGTTGGAAGAAATGTGTTTTTTCCACAAGTTCATAGTTCATAAAATTCTTTAAAATGCATGTTCACCTTCTGTTACACCTGTTCTTGCAACGTCACCTGACACGCCCTCTACACCCATCCTGTGTCTCCCTAACCTGCTGCTGTCTCTCCTCTCTCTCTCTCTCTCTTCTGTCTCTCTCTGTCTCTTTGTTCTTCTCTCTCTTCGGTCCTCTCTCTCTCTTCTCTCTCTCTCTCTCTCTCTCTCTCTCTCTCTCTCTCTCTCTCTCTCTCTCTCTCTCTCTGTCTTCTTCTCTGTCTTCTCTGTCTCTCTGTCTCTCTGTCCTCTTTCTCTCTCTCTCTCTCTCTCTTCCTCTGTTCTCTCTCTTCTTCTGTCTCTCTCTCTGTCTCTCTTCTCTGTCTCTTCTCTCTTTTTCTCTTCATTTTTGTCTCTTTGTGTGATTTGTTGAAGTAGAACAAAGTTGTGCTGGAGCCAGAGCAGAGCTGGCA
>NW_023339785.1:7321873-7327171 GCF_004916995.1 Morone saxatilis
ATAATCAAGACCTCTACAAATACTCAGACCTGCCACCTCCACTCTGCCAGATCATAGTCTCTATATCAGTTAGTCTATGCTTCCAGTCTTTTTTTCTGCCAGCATTTCTCTTGTTATCCTGTTGACTTTAGCCTGATGCTGTTTTCTCTCTCCCCTTCAGTTCTGCCTGCTCTGACTCTGGTCCTTGTCTCCATTTTACAGTTCCAATTGGCTTCCCTGCTCAACTCAGCAACGTCCAATACCATACCATACCACAGCCTCAGTTTCTGGTTCCCAGCCCAACCCCCAAGCCCTGGTTTTCTCCTGAGCTGCACCCCATCTTTCCTGTGCCTTACAATACATATCTAATTTACCTAATTCCTCACTACTGGTCTGAGTCTGCACTTGGGTTCACATAGTCAGCCCCACATCTTTAACACCTTCTCCTTTTATTGAAATTGAAAAATCCACAATCTGTTAATATGCAAGTTTTTATTTTTATTTTACAAGTTTACTGAACTCTCTTTCTATACTGTAATGTCCATTCTCAATGTATATGCGCTCTGTGTATGTGCACTGGAGGTTACATGTTTCCAAATCACACATGTTAAGTTGCATACTGGACAATGACTGGCTTCCAAATTCATTGTGATACCCCAGAAATGCTCATGTTCTATGCTTTTGCATGCACGTCTTTAACGTCAGATTTAAGATGAGCACAGAGAAAGTTTTTTTCCTTTCAGCAGATGTATGTGGAAACCTTCTGTTAAACTCTGCACATACAGTATGTATAACCATTTATTTTTCTTTTTTTTTTTTTTGAGCACTTGAAATTCTTGTCTGCCTTGGCCTAAGGTTTATTTTTCGCTGTAATATCTTTGTGCAACAGAAAGCTTAACCATTAACTAGCTCTTCATGTGGAAATTACAGATGGGTACTTGCTTAGTTTTTAATAATGTGAAGAACAACTGTGCAGAAAATATATAATTTTAGATTTAAAACTGAAACAGAAATAGCATATGAATGTGTTACAGTGAATTGTCCTATTAACATGCCTGAGGTGCTATTTGGCCAACGGTATAGCAAGAATATAATAGAGCGTTACACTCTCACAGGAATCAGAGCTACCTTAAGCTTTAATTAGCAATTTTTTGACCCAACACAGACTTTCCTCTGACAAAGATGACACGTATCTCCCGAGGAGGACCTGCGTTGCGTTGAAACCTTGCTATAAAAGCTTAAGGGAGCTCTGATTCCAGTGTGGGGATACTGTTTTATTGTATTCTGGTTGTTTTATTGTATTCTGGTTATTTAATTTTTTTTTCCCCCTGGTATCCATGCAGAACATATTGAGGTCTTGTGGATGTGCACGTCTAGCCTAACATACCCCATAGCACAAATGAATATGAGATAGGCAGCTGCAATAAGCCAAAGAATAAAGCATTCAGAATCATTTCCATGAGCTGTTTCCTCCCATGCTAGTCTAATCATTTGATTTCACATACCCTGACTACACTAAATATTAACACATCTTGCCAACATTGCCCTCCATTTCTACTATATCACAAGGCTTAAAAAACGATTCCATCTACATCTCCCTTCATGAGTGAAATGGGAGTGAAATCAATTAAAGATCATAACCTTCACCTTATCAGTCCATTTCATGGCAAGAGCAGGTGGCTCTAGATACTCTGTGCTTTTCTGTATATTTGATGAACAGCAATCTGACGCCAGGCATCAACACTCAAGCAGAATTTCTATGTTATTTCTGAACTTAAGCAGTTCAGTCCTAAAGCTCCAGTTGAACCGAGGCTCTAATTTGTGATGTGATGAAGAGAGAAAACCCAGAGCTGCTCCATTGGCAGTGGAGCTCACTGAAGCAGTAGATGGGATTTGTGGACTCATAGAAATGATGTGTAGTATTTCACACCCAAATGAGCTTTATTATATTATAGGGCACATTGTCATCAATCAGAAAAATATCCATTTAGGCACCCAGAATGCAATTTGTGTCTAAAGGAGAAGGTTTTCTGTTTAATAAGTACAATGGGACTGTTTCAGGCCTTTCTATTGATATTATACATCAGTTAACTTGATTCAAATATACAATTATAAACTGAACTGTCCAATAGTAAACCATTCCGTGTGTATGTTATTGGTAAAAGAAGAAAAGAAGACAAATGAATGGGAACTTGCAATGTAATAAAACCATCATCTTGTTCCTTTAGTTTTTTCCCCAAGATCTTCACTTGCATTTTTGAACTTGGAGTTTCTGAGTCAATATCAGAGGTGACTGCACGTGCTCTGAGTGTGAGTCCTTTGATTTTTAGTTGGCATACAGTTGAACTCTTAGCTGTTAACATGAAACACTATCCTTCCTCCTGAGGCATTCTGAGAGTTGAAGGTTACAGAGCTATGAGAGCATGAAAGACCATTCAAGAACATATCATGGATGTTTTGCAGGCATAGTGTCGGCTTGTGTTGGCCTTGGAAGGTACTGTGCTATCCCTTGTTTCTGACACTGAACCCGAGGCCTTACAGAACTCGCTAAGTGCTGTATCTACTGTGGAATATAAGGATAATACACTGTGGTCACTGCTGATACAAGTCACTTTAAGCAGGTTATTTCTCTAAAATCTGAAGATTTGTTTTCCACTTTAACACAACAATTACTGTACTTGACAACTGCTTTTCTCAGGTACCAGAAAAAAATTAAAGGTAGGAAAACCCTCATTAAAATAGATCTGCTAAAGGAAAATGTTTCATGTTACATTTATTCACAGAAACATAAGTTGTTTCTTCACTTACTGTTAATAAGAGGCAGTCTATAGTGAGAGTTGCTCAAAACATGAGCAATTAGAGACAATCCAGTGAAAACAATGGGAAAGACTGATTGTAGTGAAGGAGGTAGTGGAAATTATATGAATTTAGTTTGTTTAAATGTTATTTACTTGTTTGGTTTTGTGTGTTTAGGCCAGCACAACTTTGTGTGGAAGCAAAACAGGCTCTGCCTCAGGGTCATTTGTAAAATTAAAAATTAATCTAGACAGGAGAAAAAGTGGGGCTATTCTACTGGGGTGGAAGAGGAATATGTAAAAGTCCATTGTAGTCAAGAACCTGATTCACTATTTTTGGCAAGTACAAATGAGGGCAAGTGTAAGAGAGGAGGAAATATAAAACCAGAAATTTGACTCGGTGTTATTGTGCTTGAATTTTCTCTTTAAAAAGTATTTGATGATGTGGATTGTAGAGCTTTTTTCTTTTAAAAAAAGAACTGCAGAAGGTTTTGAGACAGTCATTTCAAGACAAAAGCGAGTACTTCCTCTAAGCCTCGTAATGAAAGTTAGCACAGGACACAGTTTAAAATTGCAAGGCTAACTGTGCACGGTCAGCAGGATGCCATGCCAAAGGAGTAAGTAATACTTCAATGTCTAACTCAAGTCCTCTTTGACACGTGTGTGTATGGATGGATGCAGCGGCTCGGTCTCTTGGCCTTTCGCATATGGGCTGGCCTCCAACCACCAGGTCACCCTCCCGCCTCTGAGGGGTAAAGACCTCTTCACTGACTTGATGGTACAATTGTAAAAGACTGGAAATGAAACCATCACGAGAGGATGAACAGGACAAAAATGACAGGTGCACAGGTCCATGCCACTGGAGGTTGCGCCGTTTCCTTTAATGCATTGCAACAAACATCCCAGACATTCCTCTTTAATGTGCATGTCTAAGTTCAAGGCTCCCTGTGTGTGTTAGTGTGTTTCTCTTTGTGTATTTGTGCTGCTTTTTTGTTTTTCTTGATAATGGAGTAACATGTAGGGTTTGGTAGCTTTTCCACTGGAAGTCGCGTGACTTCCAGTGGAAAAGCTACCAAACGGCTTATAAGTAAATAATACTCAAATCAGCTAGAGTCCAAGTTGTTGAAGACTCTTTGAAGTTAAGATGTGTCTAAATGCATAAAGGCAACACTGTTTGTTTGTTTGTTTTTTCCTTTTTCTGTGTGTGGTTGAGTTTGCTTATTTAGAATTTTGTCTTTTTCTTACATATTAAAATATTTGTGCACTACCAAATGTACAGGAGTTTAGCAAGCAGCTACAAAAGTGACCTGTATGAATCTTTCCACCTGTGTGCTGCTGCACACATCTGTTAATACACATCTGTACTAAACATAATAGAGCTTTTATCTCTGTTGAATGGCTACAAGGTTTCTCTGGTCTGATCAAGTTCTTTCCACCATGCAACACTGACAAATGTACCGTAAGTGTTCTTCAATAAAAGCAACAGTCAACAGATTTACCAACAGAAAGAGGAAACAACATTTAATTACATGCTGCACTCCTTCCCAATGACTTATTGCCTTTACCTTTATTGGAATTTAACATCTAAATAAATTAAACTTGAGCTGTAAATGCATGCAGCAATTTATCTTTGGGTTTTACAAACAAGCAAGAGAGAAAAACATATTTTTAAATAAAAGAGAATAAGAGTTTAACATGCCCTAAAATCCAATCGGCGACCAACAGTATCTGCATGTTGAATGTATGTCTACAGTATGAATTACTTAGTTTCTGGATCTATGAGTTGCTTACTGCCCCACAAAAGATCATAAGACATACAAGGAGCTTGAGTTTAAGAATGTTTCTGTACAGTTGTTAAGCCAGAAAAGAGACTATTTTTTTTTCAATGCCTTTTGGCTTAAACGTAGAGCCCATTAGACTGTTTTGCTTTATTATACTTCTAGTTCCAGTAAAACTTCCCCTGACCCTTCCTCACTTATTCTCCAGCAGAACCATTACAGATGAAACATAATGTCTGCCCTTTCCCTGAAAGTGCTGCTTCTGAAAACCATTATCAGACTGGTAAAGAATCATGTAGAATTTCTATGAACAAAAAAGGTCAAGCTGGAGATCAAGGAAATGAAAAGAACCACGGACATACTGTAAGCTAAGCCATAGTGGTTTAAATATGGTCAAAATGTAAACCAAAGAATAACCCTCCAGGAAACTGTAACGCACAGGACTGGAACTCGCAGTCCCAAGTTGATCGACAGGTCTTTGAATACACAGACAAGACTGGCCTAAATCAGCTAAATTATTCATGTATCCTGGTGCTTTTAATGACTGGTTTATATCAGTAATATCTACAAACACAAGAGTAAAACAGCTGTTTATTTAATTATATATATATATATGGATGAAATTCAGATTCAGAAATACTTGAAGATGAAACATCACCATATCTATGAATATATATATATATATATAAAGTATTTAATTCACTATATTTCTATATAAAAACAAATACAGATTTCAGACTTAAATA
>NW_023339785.1:7327271-7369785 GCF_004916995.1 Morone saxatilis
AAATACAGATTTCAGACTTAAATAATTCCTCTACTGTTTTCGAAAGAGATGATACAGTCAGTGCACCTGAAATATTTGGTTTAGTGTTAACATGGAAACCAATAATTTACATACTGCCATATGGTTTGTTCAAAGATGTCAAGGGCAAACCTCTACATTGCTGCACCTCACAATTAGCATACTACATAATGCATGCCCTACGTTATATAATTACTAATAGCAACATAAAGGTCCAGTGTGTAATGTTAAGGAGGATTTAATGGCAAAAAATAATATTAGAATGAGTTGTTTTTATCAACAGAGAGAGCGCCTCCTCTTCCACCATGTGTAACCGTAATGTTTCTACAGTAGCCCAGAATGGAAAAACACTGGCTCTACACACAGCCTTTTGAATTTAGAGAGTTTAATGGCCATTAGTTTCTCCTACTGTACAAGCAGTATTCAGCATTTTTCACAATCTGCAACTTATCCATTCGATGCCACTAAATCATACATAATGGTTCTTTAAAATATTTTGGCTGGCACATTTTCACATGATGGCTCATATGTTGGGAGTACACTGGTCTGCTGTTTTCTTTCAAGAACAAGCATTGATAACAGCTGTCATTTGTGGAATTTATCCAAAGGAAGTCTTCAACATCTTGAGGAAGAAAATACAACAACACACCGGGTATGATTAGATTCTCGACCAAACAGCGTGAAACTGTCCTCTTTTTATCTGATGTCTGATAAGGTCTACCCATCAGCCAGTTGCACTGAAAAAACTCATGAAATGGAAAAAATGTACCTCCTGGAGGCCACCTAACTTCTGTGTTATCTGTGTAGCATCACTATGGGCATCTGACCATTATTTCTCCACAGTCTGGCCAATTTATTGTGTTGATATTCAGCATCATTAAGACCTTTGTCTTGGCTGCGACAAAACAACTATTTGTTTCATTTACAATGCAATCCCTCACCCCCAACCAAAAATAAATAAATAAAAATGGTAAAGATTTATATCATCAGTTGCCAGTGTAAAGCTCAGTCCCTATTGCTGCCAGCCCCTCTGTGAGCTTTGGCAGGGTGCAGACTGTCATTTGCCTCCTCTAATGCATGTGGACTTGCTTTTCACCTGACAGTGGGGAGTTTCACTGGGAGAGTGCTACACATGTGGTTCCTGCTATCTCCCCACACCATTTACCTCTATTTTGAGTCATGACAGAGTGAACAGCTTATACAAGTCTACTCTGAATCATCATATCTTCCCCAGTTTTGGGACTCTCCACCTGAGCATCTCCAGCAGTAGCCAAATCAGTATTATCTTTAAAATCCCCTTTTAACTCTGCTATTATCTTCCAATATAAAAAAAAAAAGTTCTTTCTTTGTGGTGAAATTGATTGCAGTAATTTAAACCTATAGTACATGATTGTAATTAAACTTGTTACCTAAGGTTTTTCTTTTGAACAAGTATTTTTTATTTAATTTTGCATATTTGGTTTACAAATAGACAATTATATTAACAAACAAAGAAATATGTAGTCATGGTTTACAAAATGATAAAAGGAAAAGAAACCCAACATTTGCCATTAAAAAAAAATAAAACACAGTAAGACAGGAAAAATAAAACAAAACTATATTATGTAAGTCAGTCTCTCCAATACAATACAAGATGCCATCTCCTTCATCCATACATGTTTTGAGGGTACATCCATTTTTGTCCAAGATAAAGCTATCCCCATGGTCTGCAGGAACCAAAAGTTTTCAACTAACAATATAGTTCCTTGGATATATACCACATAGTTCTGCCTGGTACTCACTGGTCACTCCAACAATCTCAGATATAGTCTGAACAACTGCTTTCCAGTATTGTTCTTAATTCTGGACAGTCCCATAGACAATGATACAGAGTAACCTTACTGTCTAAGCATTTAATATAATATAATAAATAGCATTTAAGTGTCTGGGAGGTAAGATTTTAAGGAATATATGTCCGACACAGCTGATCAAATGTAAGAAGATTACCCTTACCACCACCATCCACTCTTCCTGCCCTAAAGTATGTATTACCCGGTATGAGGGAGAAGCGAGAAATGGGAGGAGTACCTTTAATATGCTAATGTGCTTTATACCAGTTGTCAATGTTTTTGAGGAAAGGGTTCTCTATAGACCACCCGAAAAATGGAAAGAGCAACAGAGTATAAATACAGCTTTAATGGGAGGTTTGGCACTGATGTCTGCTCAATATTCACCCAGGCTGGAAGAGCCTCTGTTGAGAAATTTGAACATTGCAGAACTTAACTGAGCAGATCAATAATACCATTTCAGATTTGGGAGCCATAACCGTCTGCTTTGTTACCCATGTTAATGTGTCAGGTTCTTTATGTCTCTTTGTTGACTATCTGAATAGCTCTTTAACCCCAGAGCACAACAAAAACACCAGAAGAAAATCTTAGCTGTTTTAATGGCACTTATAAGTACAGTTATTTGCTATTTATATTATTTGGAAAAAAACAAAATCTCTGTTATTACCCCAGGAAACACAATTTCAAACATTTACAAGAACAGAACATAATAATCAACACATTACTGTTCTTTATTTACAAAGAACACCATTAAAAGTGAGGATTGTTTTATGCTACTGTAAGTGAAGAAGAAGAGAAAAACAAAATGACTTTGCAGCACTTAGTCTACCCATGTGTCCACTGAGAGAACAACAGGAGGGTCAACCCCAAGGGTCTCATTCTCATCAGAAGAGGATACCTCATTATCAGGGCCATTTTCGAGAGAGAGCATAAAGAGAGAGCAAACAGATCACCAAGAGATGGTTTAGGAGGCTGATGTGCAAGCTTTTATATATTTGCATCTCTCCTATGTTGTGTGAACTATAAATATCCTTGCGGGAACCATATTTTTCCTCCACTGTGGTTCTCTGCACTACAGGTATTGTTATGTAAGGTAAGGCCCCAAAACATACGGGAGTGTTTTGAAGACCTCAGTATCAAACCAAAACAACCTTAACAAATGTGTGTAAAATTTTCACATTTCTTATTTTTTTGTGTTTCATACAGCTTAAACAGCCTTGGGTCAAATTAACCCTAAAGAACACAGATGTGTACAAAGCCACTTCTTTAAATTTGAAATTATCACTTAACAACTTGTAGCTTGATCACTGGCAAATTGCCACGGCATAAGCAGGATAATTCATACTCAAACATGAGATTATGTTCATGCGATTATAAAAGATGAAACAGGATGTATAGAAAACTGGTTATTAAATATTTAGCCCCTGTGTTGCGATCTTTTTAATCTATACTGATCATTTCCTATTTAAATAGAAACTTTGGATTATTACAACTTGGGTTTTCTTTTTGTAGCTTGCAACATTGCTAAAAAAATAGGTCAGGCACGGCAATGGGCACCATCTATCACACAATAATTCAGGTTAAAACCCAAAAACGATATGTTTTTAGATACTACAATTGTGCTCTCTTCTTATTTGTCTTACCACTCATGTCACTTTGTGACGTTAATGCATAACTGAAAAGACTTAAGCCCAAAGATGTGAGGGATAATGCCCGACAAGGCATTGTCGGATGGTTCTAAGGCCTCCGCATCGTCCATTAATTCCTGATTATGGACACCTTGAAGGGCATTATCCCGCTTATACCATGGTCACTTGCCAAAGAAAATAAATTTAAGACCATTAATTTATATTTTCATGCGTTTTACAATCAAAAGAAACAAAATATAAGTTTTTCACAAGCCATAGTTTAGTTTCCTGGTAACGCCTGAGGTTTTGACTAATACCTGGAACAATCATTACTTTCCCGTAAGGTTCTTATGCAACGGAAACGTTGTTCACTTCTTAGAAACGACTTGGCAAGGGAGATATTCTAGTCGCTCAGCTATGAGCCAGAGAGCTAACGTTATGCTAGCAAGATTCCAAGTCAATAACACTGCGTACGGTTGACAAACAGTAAATATAATTTACAGTATGTTTAACACAAGACTAGCTAGCTAGCCAGCCATGGTCATTGTCCCCAATAATATCAAGATTTCACGAACAATAATCCGGGCCGTGGTAACGTTACTGTCGGCCACGGCTATGAAGCAGCAGGTTGACAGCGAATACAATACCATGAAGTTCTAGAGGGGAAGGTACTCTTGCCCTTTGTGTTACAGTGCGCCTCCTGTATGTTCAGCAGATAAGCACTGAGGACTGAGAACTACACTCATGTTGGAAATAATGTCTAAACAGAGCTTTGTTGCTATGTACTTCATTTTAGAGACAAGTGATACGTCAGCTAGCCGGCATTAATTTAGAACGGTGAACAGACAATGTTGAACTGGAAACTATAGGTGTCCATATATCAGGGAACTACAAGTTGTAATTCTCAGAATAGTTAGCCTTCTATTATCGGTAGTAATAGAGATAAATAGTACCCTGAGTTATTTCAGTATAATTCCATTGTAATAACAGAACTAATATGCTTCGCAAATAGCAGATGAACAATCAAATCAAACCGTTAAGCACTGTAATCGGTAGGGTGAAGATATCACAACCAGGAGATCTTGACTTGGACATTCAAGAGTTGGTAACTGCCTCACCATTTATTGAACAGCACAGAGAAACTCCATTTAGAGCTCCTTAACATCCTCAGTTTCTCCACTGGGAAAATAGGAACATCACTACACTGAGAGGGGAAGGGAAGAACCGATCAGTCAAGTCACAGGCACCTGTCCAGCCTCAGTTTAATTGAGATGGGTTTCAATGACCGAGCATTAGGTTGCCTTGACATCCTTTGCTTGGCGGTAATTTTGTGTTGTTTTCCAGGCGAGCTGCAAGCTAGTCACGTAATTGTGACCACAGTCATTCTCCCCACCCACCATAACAGTACGCTGACCCATGATGTATTATCACATTAAAACCATTGGTCATGTCTGTGTAAATCAATCTGGTTTAGAAATTTAATCTGTGAGTCTGCCAGTCTGGGACAAGGGAAAACCTGCAGAAGGTTTAACAGCATTAGTTATGTGTGCCTATTAAAGTTGTGCCTATTAATGGTCATGGAAGCTATTATATGGTTCTATGCGTCTTTTAGTCTGCTATTATTGTGTACATGTGTCACCCTGTGATGCCTTGCAGCCAAATGTTCCAAAGAAACACATTAAGGAGACATTAGAGAGTCTGTGTTTGCCAGGTGCTTTCCTTCAAATGCTTTTTGTCCATTTTTCTTGCCATCATGAAACATGCAACACAGTAAAAGGCTCTTATTGCAAGAATCCCATTTCTTTAGTTTCATTAGATTCAGCTTAGTAGTTGCTTATCTCATGCCAGGTGCTAATACTAAGAACAAAGGTTTATTGTTACTGCATTGTCATAATCACTGTAATTTTTCTACTTAATATGCAAACACATTTGCATTAATTTGACAGGCAGTGGGCTTTCTTGCGTATCAAAGCTAGACTCATATAAAGTACAATTTCAGCAACAGCAGTTTGCTTTTTTTTCTCTGAAGTCAACCCGAACTTCTCTCCAAAGCCATATTATTTCTGAACAAAATCATAACAGAGTGTGAAATTACCCTGAGGCCCTTACTGTCTGTGTTCTGGGACTGAGCAGGCATTTGAGTGCACTGGTGCATTCTGAATGGCTGCATGCTGGGCCTGTGCCATCTCTGAGGATTACATGAATTAGAATAAGGTTTTGCCGAAGATATCCTGTGCACAAGGAAATTCACACAATAAGTGTTTTTGCTGAGTGGGTGCATTCCAGTCCAGAATGGATAAGAAAGATGCCAAGCAGTCAGGAGAAATACAAATTAGACTTTAAACAATACAGAACATCTAAAGCGACTCCCTACTTAAGAAAGCTAATCAGAGGTCATACTACGTGTAGAGACCTAGTTTCAGTGTGAGATCGAAGGTGCAGGGCTGCCTGTAATGGGGGGGAAAGGAGGAAATCTCTCTGGGGCCCAAAGAGGGCAGCAATAATCGTGTTCATCCTAAATATAAGCAAATTTAACCAAAACACTAATCAATTTTTTTGTTTAAAAAATGTTTTAAGAGCGTTTTGGGTTTTTCGTCAAAATGTCAAAAAATCGACATGACCCAAGAAATAATTTCTAGTTCATGTTGGAGTCAATTTCCTTGCTATGCTAGGACCTGCACATAAACCGTGATGCTAGAAAAGGAAGAAGAAAAGGGGGGGAGCTGGCAAGGGCTTTAAATCCAAATAATAATGTAATGAACAACTTTTTTCAGTCACCTCAGAAAGCTGTTCCAAACCAGCCTGAAGAGGAGAACAATAGCCTTGATGCTATGCTACAGCTAATGTTACCAGTCAAGAGTAAGCTGGCACCAGTGCCACCACTACCTGTGTGTGCCTATGCACATGAGTAACAAGTAAAGCTGATTTGGGAAGGGCCTCCTCTGAACATACAATTAGCACTCTTTTGAAATGTAATGATTGTTTCTTAATGATAAATGCTTTTTGCTTAAATAAAACTAAACTAAAGTAAAAAGATACTGAAGTATCTTACTTATAGGAATATTGAAGACATTTTGAGAAAATTGTCTTTTATCTTGCTGAGAGTTAGATGATGAGATTGATTTCACTCCCACTGTCTGCTGAATGATGAAGCTACAACTAGTGGGACCTTACTGTAGGTACAAAGACTGGAGACAAGGGGAAGCAGCGAACCTGGTTCTGTCCAAATGTAACAAAATCCAACTAGCAGCACCTCCTAAGCTCACTAATTAACACATTATCTCTTGTTTGATTCATCCATACAAAAACTGAAGCGTACCAATGACAAGTTGTAGTTCTCAGGGGGTTACTTGTCGGCCTATATCTGAGCCAGACACAGTGATCTCCTGGAGTTTTTCCTGGTTGCCTGGCAAACTCACGGTACTCTCATAAAGACCCAGGTTAGTTGTTTTCCTCCTTGCTTCCAGGCTTTGTGCTAAACTAAGCTATCTGAGCTTCATATTTGATAGACAGACATGCGAGTAGTATTGATCTTCTCATTAAACTTTTGTCATGAAAGCAAATAAGTTATTTTCCAAAATGTTGTGATTTACATGTGCATATAGCTTTGTCTAATGCACAATATCTGCATCAGTGGCAACTCACATTGATCAATAAACTCCACCTGCCCATAATGTGGAAAATAGGCTTACATAAAAGAAGTCTAATAGTTTGTAGTGTTACTGAAAAAGTCAAATTTGTTGCCAGCCTGTAGGAAATGTTTTAAAATAATTATTTCTGTATTTTTAATTAAGAATGTTCTGTTACTTTCCATGTAGACAATAAACCTCTGGGGAGCATACTTTTACTATAGTTTATCTCTTGAAATTATTTCACTTGTGTGCCTCTGTGAAATTTGAGACAAGCATGAGTACATGATTGTATGCTGTGAAAACATGCATAACCTTTGCTATCAAGCACATTCAAAGAGAAACCTGCCACTGTTAACTTTTTGGGCAAGCTATCTTACTGCTCTCCAGAAAAGGAAAGGGAAAAAAAACTGACAGAGAGCAGAAGGCTTGGGGGCTGATAAGGACTGCCACTGGTATTGTAGCCAAGCTAATTAGCCAAAAGGAAATTGGGCTCCAGTCCATATCTGTTAGCTCCAGAGAAGCCAATCTCCTAGGGACCCCTCAAGGTGAACAGCCATAGTACTGGCTGCCTGACATTGACAGCCATGATAGCTGAGTGGTTTCAAGTGAAATTTGGAGACAAATGAAGTATCCGGTTTTTCCCTATAACCAGTGTGCTAGGAAGCTAGTTTCTCTTGGTTACAGCCATTTACAATTTCGCTCTGAAGCCAAACCTCTCCAAGTATCATTAGAGTACAACCATATGGACCTACAGCATGTGGCTGCCCTTTCTGAGGAACAACACAATATCGTGTTTTCATTGCACATGTGGTTCAGGCAATTCATATTCATTATTGTTCAAAAGCAGTTACTTTATTCAGAAAATGTTGTGACACAACTAGCAAACAAGCTAAGACCACATAGGGGAATAAACACTCAGTGGGTGCTCAGTGCTGATGGGAAGTTTGTGCTTTATTCCTACCATTATAATATATTTAATTTAGTTTAGTTTATTTGCATGTACATGAAACTGAAAGAATGAAAGAAATGCTAATTTTGCAAGTGAGACAAAGACCCAAGGGTCTTTTAAAAAACACTTCACAACAAAAAGAAATTCATGTATTATGCTCACAAATGGTGCAATTGGACATCAGTAACCGAGTGAAAGGACTCTGGGAGCTTCGGGACACTCAGGGGGAGTTTTTCTTACAAAACATGGGCTGCAAAATCACGAATCTCAACAACAAAAAAAAAGCAGATCAATATGGCTTGATCAACAAGCCTTTCAACCCCCAGCAGACATAGTGTAGTCGTTTTGCATCATGGGTTATCAAATATTGTACTTTTTCTTAAAGAAGAGAAAATCTTGTAGTACTTTGTACTAGGGTGCACCTCCGTGTAAGGTCCTGAACCAGCTAGGAGAGCACTTTGCCTTCCAGCCATTCAGCTAAATTTGGACTGTGGCAGAGGCATTGTGGAACAGCTGTAACTCAGTGCTTCTTGGCACACAAGCCCATGAGAAGTGCTTGTTAAACGAATTCATTTAAGGGAGAGGGACCAGCTTAAGATGCACAATAAGGATCAGTCCTTGTTTTCTAAACCCCACCAAACAGCTGAATATAAATGCTGCTTCACCACTGGAAAATCCAATATGTTGAAAGTCACACAGGGCAATGCTGTATTCATGAACTGTGGAGCATATATCATTTCAGACATCTAACTGCTGACATTTTAACGTGTCCACATTTAATATTTCTTTTTCTCCCTTCACTTGTAGGTTTTGCAAGGGTAACAACGTATGCAATTGCAGGTTACAGATGTGTTGTCAAAAATAATAAGGCGTTAACCTCAGGAATTGAATTGCGACTGGGGTGGGGGGGGGTGGAAACAAGTAATTGGATGTGACAAGTGAGTTGTAGTAATTCCGGAATTTCATAGCCCTTTTCTACTCCTTGTGTTATTTCCCAGCAGCACAGTCTAATGGACCGGACATGATTACTGGTCATAGATGGCTAGTTCATGCTTTACTGCACCTGCAGACATCCCCAAACAAATGGAACAAATTGACTAGTTCTATAGTTTATTATTATTATTCATTTGCAGTGCAGCCTTTAAAATAGAATTCTTAAGAATGAGGGCAATGAAATATTACTGGTTTGTTCGGGTATGAAGTCCTGTAGATTTTAAGTAGTATTGTTCTAGTGATTGCCTATGTTCTTTTGACATTTATTTGCTCCACATGAATGCAGCATTGTGTTCAGTTTCATGAGTACTTTTATTAAACATCTAAAAACACCCCTAGAGTATGTGTTCAGTATAATGCATCCAGCAGGAATCAAACACTTAACGCTGGAAGTGTTGCTGTTCCTCCAATAAGAAGTATTACTTTGCATTTCTGTCCAACAAGTAAGTACACAGTTCCCATAGCAAAATCTTGCTTTGTATATAATGCTGCATAGACATTCTAGTGAAGCACGCTCCAGTTTTCCATAAGCATTCAGCAAAAAGAATGAGAACATGTGAGGGTGGGGGTGTATTCAATGGAGCCTCATCTCTTGTCTCCTCCAGGAGATGGAGCCAGTTTGCCTACTCGCCTTTGGTTTCCTGTGTTTCATTTGACATTGGCATGTTCTCAAATGCATCTCATAGGGATCCTAGACTTCTGTTCTGTTTCTATTATAAGATCCTTTAGCTGCAGCTAAAGAAGCAAGTAGGAGAATTTAAAATCACTGCACATTAAAGGTGTTTGTTTTGAGTAACTGCCGTGTCTGTCTTCTTGTCTTCCTTCCACACCAGGTCCTAATGTCCCTTTAGCTTGCATTTAAGTATGTATTCTTACAGTCTTTGTTATTAAGGTGTGTCTCCTGGCAGATTTTAGAAACAGTGAGATCACGAGTCCAAGCCCCCTCTCACTCAGCTTTAGAAGAATAGAAAGCATATCTTATATGTATAAGAAAGTGTTCTAATTGGAGTCTCTCTGTCTGTCAGTTGGTCAGTGGTCGCCACTTTGGTCCAGACCTAAATACCGGTATCTCAAATGACGATGGATTGCCATGAAATTTTGTACAAACATTCAGGTTTTCCCAAATGACTTTGGTGATCCTCAGGCTTTTCATCTAGCACCATCCTCTGTCATAATTTCAGTGTGTCCAATATTTTGGTTTATGATGATGTAACTGTAAAACCAACATTCCTATCATGCTGAGTTATATTTTGTTTAGTGCCTGCCTAAGCCTTCTTAGTATCAGCACGTTAGCGCTGTCATTGCATGCTGACATTAGCATTTTGCTCAAAGCACCCTTGTGCTTAGATAAAGCCTCACAGAGCTGTTTCTGGCATGATTGTAGACTCTAAGTCTTGTTTATATTCAGTTAACTGGTTAATCATCTTTTTTCTGTATTTTTTTTTTCGAACATGGAAGTCTAGGTGTCCTTTAAAAGCTCATACTGCCAAAAAACACACTGGAATCAGCCTCTAAAATAACAGGTGAATTATATATTATATTATATTTTTGGGGCGTCAGTAGCTCAGTGTGTAGGGACTTGGCTTGGGAACCGGAGGGTCATCGGTTAAAATCCCACAGACCACAATATGGAGTGTGGACTGGTAAATGCACTGCCGAGGTGCCCTTGAGCAAGAAACTGTTCATGGGTGCTGTTAACGTGGTGAGCCCATCACTCCACCATCTCTCCGTGTGTGTGTGTGTGTGTGTGTGAGAATGTGAATAAAAAAGAGCGAAAAGAACAATTTCCCCAATAGGGGATTAATAAAGTATATATCAGCATATATGTTCATTTGATTTCCTCTGACTAAAATAATCTTAATCTATGATTTGTTTGTTTATGTAGGCGCATTTGGTACTAAACTCAGTTTTCAGGTTTGCACGGCTGTCTGTGTTTGTTTTCTGTTGTCGTTCAACGTCGTCTCTGCCTTTTGATGTCTGGCAGCGTTCAATTACCTTCACACCTGTCACAAAATTAGAAGACGTCCTTGTTGAAGACAACATGAAGCACAACGCTGTTTCTGCTGGGCCATCCATGATCAGCATCTTCCGCTGATGATTTTACCCAATTACATTTCAATCAAGGAAAGCATGTGTGGGGCATAACTGAAAATTGTTACTGATTAGCATAATTCTTTTTATTGAGATTTCATCACCCTAGAGCACATGCAAACCAAGCTTACAAAACTAACTGCATGGCAGAGAAAATACCTCTCAAGCTATTACCGAAGAACAACTTGGAGTGGATTTAAAGAAATTAAAAGAAGCACGCTCTGTTTAAACCACCTGGGCATAGCTATTCTTGGTAGACCAACCTGGACCGTGAAAGCCGAAGCATGCATAGCAGTTTACTTAAAAGGGGCCAACGGCATCAGAAGACACAAAAGGCGAAGACTATTCCACGTCACTGAACAACATTTCATGGGAAATATACCTTCAATTTCAGATGAGGGACTCTCCCCTCAGTCTCTTTGTTTCTTCCCCCCGCTTGTTAAAAATTTAAACAAGCCTGTGCCTGCTCAATCTACCATGAAAGGATAGCAAACACACAAGAGGAATATGAAAGAAGAAACCCAGAGAGAAATTGAGAGAAAAAAATCTCCTTTGTAAAGTAACTGCGCATTAGCTGTGTATTAAGGGTGCGTTTTGTGTATGTGCAAGAGAGCGAGAGAGCCGTAGAGAGGCATGAGAGAGGGAGGAAAGTGAAATGTTTGAGAGACCTCACCTACTAAACAAAACGATTGAGCAAAATCAGTTATTTTGACCTACAGTCTACGGCGCTCTTACTGAAAACATTTTGGATGTCTTTGTTTATTGATCCAACAAATCCTATTTCACAATTTGATAATCCCAGTCCAACTGAACAAATACAATATGCACTGAGTCAAAACACCTAAGGTCAGTTAAACAACAAATAAATAGGAATCTGAAAATTCATCAAGATTAGCTTATGTAGTGAGATCAGTTGTATTGTATGCTTTGTTTTTAAATCTTTATTTTTTTATGCTTAATCCCAGTTGCCATGGGATTTTTGACAACATATAAAACAGCAGGCAATAGTTTACTATAGTACTGTACTTTTATGTTTTTATTTTTAAGTATTAACACACATTTAATGAGGTATTGCTACTTCCACCATTACAGAGCACAAATAGTGCAGGCTTTTATACTTTAGATTTGTATTTTGCATCAGAGGTGGAACTTGCAAGAAACATCAACTGTAAAATGAAATTTATTCAGATAACAAAAACCATAAAACAAAAACAAATGTGTTGTGGTGTGTGATGTGGTTTGATTTCTGGGGCATCAACACAGAGAGCTGCATTTATTACCATTTCTGCAGTTGCGATACAAAATTAAATGAAGCACACATAGTTGTATTGAAATGTATTCCGTATTTGATCCATATTTATACTTAATGAAGTTAGCATTCATTGGTACACACTACAGGGATTCTCTCTTCATCATTTCTTTAAATGATTGACCTCAGGATGTCTTGATGAAAATAAATAATTAGCTAATTAGATGATTTCAGGCCATTAGTCCTAGCTGACATGAAATTCCCTGCCTACCACCTTAAAGAATGTATGCCGAAGGACTTGGCCTAACAGAAAAACAATAAAAGCAGTTCACAGAATGATGATTTGGTTTAAATCTTCAAGTCATATACTTGAATGTGAATTCTATCTAATGCCATTATTGAATCTAACATGTACAGTGTCACATATTATTAATTATTTCCCATCTTGTCCTTTTTATGTTTTCATTATATATCTATCTATCTTTTTATATTGATTGTGCTAACTGTTAAAACCTTGTGAAGTCCTTGAAAAGTGTGAAATGTCAATCATTAATATGACAACACTGTCACAAAAGTAACTCTGACGCATAACGCAATTGAATTGATTGATTCCAGTATTGCATATCTGGTCCTTGGTGGATTCAAAAGATGCAAATACCTGACCTAATTTTTGGTGATCCCCTCCAAAGTTCATGATCCAGTCTGCTTTTGTATTGATTACGTTCACTATGACCCTGATCAATGAGGGGCACCTTCTCTACTCTTTGTGTATTGATTACCATTGTGTGCCAGATCTATGATGTAAGGGCTTCTGTGATGAAATGAGCACTGCACATTCTACAGTGTGTTCATCTTAGCCTGTATTGACTTCTCCTTGTAGAGGGAGTGTAACTGTTTTTAGTTGGCTTTCTAAAATCAATTAGAAATCTTTGGTTACTTTTTAGCTTGCGGGTATAAATGAAAGCTACATCAAAATCCTGTTAGTGCTACTTTGTCTGTTATTGCTGACTGATTTATTTTTTAGATTAGATTAGATTTTAAAGTAATGATGTCTGAGTGTGTATACTTTTGTGATCACAGCATTTTCTGTGAGATCAGTGGTGAGCTGGGTTTTAGCTTTTTACAGTATGTGAGACAGTAATGGCTCAGTTGCAGCAAAATCATGCCAACAACAACAAGGTCGTTACAGAAACACAGGTGCAACATTTGTCTGTATGTTGTCTATGTTCATCTCAGTGCCTGTGTGTTTGGCATGTCAGTTACTTTACCTTCAGGCTGGATACAGTTTCAAAATCGACAACTCATCAGGATGAATGACAAGTGTTATGGCATGAACTTGCCCCGCTGAGGGTTGGGGGTTTAGAAGGGTAGCGTTTCACTTTTCTGCCTAAAGGCAAAAAGTTGCATATTGTAGCTTTAAATTTAAATTTTACATTGTCATTTGTTGCAGGAGTTTTGTGCCCTCTGGGCACTTGAGGCCGGTTTAAACCCCATTGCATCAATTTAGAAATTCATGGATATCAATTAGAAATGTGTTCCGAGATCCCTCAACTACTTTATGTAAGATTTTTTCATCATAACCTAGCAACAATAATGTACCGTATATTATCAGTATGTGCAAGGTGTGAACACCTGTAGAATCTAACGCAATACTATACAATAGTCCTGCAAGAAACAAACTTTTAAAAGTCTAAAATGTTCAGTTTTTTTAGACGGTTTGGGGAAATGTCAACAGTATGGTAATTTATTTCCTCTGTGATGTTTAGTTGGAGACAATACAGAGGTGGGACAAAGAAAGGGCCCTCAAAAAGCTATAGTTGTTTGTGCGTGCACTAGTTTTAGACTTTTTCTGTGTTTGATGTTTGTCTTTGTAAAAACATGACATGTAGGTCAAGTGGAGACAGAACGCAGAGCTGTTTCTGCTGATTTGAAAAGACCTTCACCTGGCACACACTTGACATAAAAGCACAACCTCTGATCCAAATATAAAAAGCTCCGACACCAAAATTCAAAGGAAATGCTGAACCTGCTATCACACAGTGGGTCTTTTGATACATACTCAATCTAAAGTTGTTACTTTTTTGTATCAGTTGTATTAGAGGAAGGAAAATGTTGTTAATAATAATAATAAATAAATAAACAAACATCTATCTAACCAGTCTAACTTAATATTTGAGAATGTGCATCTAATATTTGTCCAAAAAACATGACAAAAAAAACATTATTTCCTTCATTATGTAAAGTCTTGTCTTGATTTTCTCCATGTTTTATTGATATACAGGCCAATTGTATAAAACTATTCAAACCTTTGAATGTGTTCATGTTTTATTATCTTACACCATTGATTCAAAGTTGTTGTTTGACACTGAGAAACAGAAAGATCCTTGATGTTTTAACTGAAAGATATTGATTTGGTGAAACTGCTTATGTGATTATATGTATATGAATATTAGACTGATGCTCTTTTAGTAATGACTTTAATGTATCTCACCTCCTACATGGTCATAAAGTTTAGTAATTAATGTTACACAACAGCATTTGCACTGCAGTGTGTTTCAAGGATAAAACGAGATGCTACGTTTTCCAAAAAGAAAGCATGCAATCGTTATATGCTGAAGTTCCAGGTAATCATGTGTGACTATTTGCTGTACAGGATATAAATGCACATGAAAACACAAGTTGTTTGCTCAATATATAAAGTTCTCCTATAGCAGCAGACTTAGTTATAAAGAATAAAAAAAATAATTTCACACCAACCCTCCACAGAAAGTTTTACAATACTGGAAAAGTCTTGACAATGAGAGTGCAAATGACAAACCCCCTTACTTCATTTCAATTAAATATTTGCAGCAGACAATGACTTCTCAGGCTGTGTTTCGCTTTCAAGCAAAAGGCATTAACTGAATGAAAGAATCCATGGTTACCACTGAACTCTACAGCCTTGGAGCCCTTAGACTGAACCGCACTGAATAAGACTTCAGTCCAATCGTTTAAGACTGTGTGAAATGAGCATACTGATTTTCATATCAAGAGATTCTCTATCCTCTCTATACATTCCCATGATTACGAGGACCACGGCAAAAAACATCTAATTTCACTGGTGGAATTACATCCTCTAGAACCTATAATTACAATAATCTCCCAAGGGCTGAAATAAGTTCACAAACCCTCCCAAACCATTAACCTTAGGCTCCTAAGCCTCCGCTGTTGTATTTTTACCTTTATTTATCAAGGTTAATAGTTTTGATGACCACACACGCTCTTTACCAGCACGACCCTGCTTCACACCCATGCAGTGAACATATCACTCCTATCTGTTAGTAGGCTTGAGGAGTAATGGATTACATTTAACAGCGGTACATAATCAGGAAACAAAAAGAAGGTAATCTGCTGTAATCCATTACAGCCAAAAAAGTAATCAGATTACAGTCACATTTTGTAAAAAAAAAAAATTATTATTTGCAGGATTACAATCATACTATATTTTACTTTCAAAGACCAGTGTGTAAAATTTAGCAGGTACTGTATTTGACGACCTGGGAATGACAACAGGCTGTGAAGTGTGTAAGATACACTACGGTGGCCACTAAACTCAAGAAAAAGCATTGTGTGGCTCTGTCTGAGAACCTCTGTTTGTTACGTACCCAGGGCTCTATACAAACACTGGATCTTTTTTTCTGTACACACACAGAACAATTCATTTTCCAGTTTTTTTTTATATGATGAAGTACGAGATTTTTTTTGAAACCATAAAGAAATACTTAATTCTTCAGCAAAAAAAAATCTTCAAAAAAAATCACCAGTTTTGGAGATACAGGGTTTTCACTGGATAAAAATGGTATGACAAATTCTTAAAAGTGACTGGTAGTAACTAATAAAGCTATCAGACAAATGCAGTAAAAAGTACAATACTTGCCTCTGAGATGTAGTGGAGTAGAAGTATAAAATCGTGGTCAAATAAAGCCACTGCATACTCTTGAAAGGTTTCAAGTTGGGTGACCAAGAGCTTTAATCAATCCAGTGTTAGTCGGCCCTTAAGTGCGAGAATTGTGATGAAGCACTCCCAGTGTTGTTTGCACTTGCTTGTCTCAACACTGTACACTTCCGTGTTACAATGGTGCGCTAAATTATTAATCCCACTCTTGATTTGTGCCACTTCATATACATTCATCATGACCCACAATCCGCCCGGCCAGTTGATTTGAATGATGTGGAACGCCAGCATTCCAGTTTAGCCTGACTCGAATAGCTCAAACTGTGCTGCATTATTATACACTTTAATTTACACCAGCCCATCTAGAATGACTCCACTCCTCCAGATGCATCTTAAAATGAGATTAATCACCGGGGACTGCCATGTTGAGATGAGTCGTCCACCTGCCATCGGAAATGTGCCATATCAATCAAATCCAGCACACTAATGATCATCTAGCAGAAGCTCCAGCAGAGGGGAATTGTTGTCCCCCTGGCGCAGTCATTTGCGTCGATCTACGACCACAAGCGCATTTGGCCTCCTCCACAGCCCTAATGGCTGTGCTGCTTTGTCGCCCGCCGATCTGCTCTCCTCAGCTAAAGATTAATTCTCCCCTTCACTGTTGAAGCTGAAGAGCCTGACAGTGTTCTCTATAAATGTGTCCCCAAACGGGAAGGAGCCAAAATAGTGGAAACATGCAGAAATAATATAACTACTGGAGAGGGAGCACTTCAAAGCAAGTAATAGAAAAGTGGCTGAGTGAAGTTCACTGGCAATCTAGTTAGAGCAAAATACTTTTTTTTTTTTTACTTGTCACAGCTGCTGATGAAACTCAAAATCTGCCACTGATTTTACCAGTCATTTTAGAGTTTTATATATAAAAAACCCGCCAGGGCAATGAGCGATTTCTGGTTTGCTGCCAATGCTGAGAGCGGAGAAGACACTTACCAATAGAGGGTGGCTAGGTACTATTACCTGACATGTCCTGACACTTTTTCCACTGATGCCTACTTCTTTGAACATCTATAATCCCTCTGCCTGGATGTATGGGAGACATTTTATGTCTACTGTTTTTTTATTTTTCCACCATAGTTAATCTCTACACATAGGCCCCTTTGCTGTCCCTTTCTCTTGCCCAGCAATAGCAGCAGCAAACAATTTCCTCATTATCATGAAAGAACATATACACTGATCAGCCATAACATTATGACCACCTTGGCACCCTGGTGGTCATAATGTTATGCAGCCCCATACCAACAAACTGTGATACACTGTGCGTTCTGACACCTTACTATCAGAACCACCATTAACTTTTTTGTTAATGATCCAGTCGTCTAGCCAATGTGGCCCTTGTCAAAGTCGCTCAAATCCTCACGCTGCCTATTTTTCTTCTAACACATCAACTTGAGGACAAAATGTTCACTTGCTGCATAATATATCCCACCTACTGACAGGTGCCATGATAACCAGATAATCAGCGTCATTCACTTCACCTGTCAATGCTCATAATGTCATGGTTGATCGGTGTGTATAAACTAACATCCCCTAAAAATGACATCAATTTATAGCTATTCTGTATTCGAGTTTTACACATAATGTCAAAGTCCAGTGCCAAAACTTGAAGTACTGTGATGGAGACATGTGGAGGTCTGGATTTAATTATACATCTTGGATTTTCATCTAATGCTAGTCAGTGTTGACATTTAACCATGAACATAATAACAGTGTTTATTCTTAGGTGTTGATTTATGTTGTGACTGAGATGTAATTCATTATATGCGACTGATGATTTCTGTCTGAATGCAATTGTCTTCGTGTTTATGAGCATTTGCCTTCATCACCAGTGTGTCAGGTTCTATTTCACAGTCAGCTATCATTGTTTAATTATTAAACCATGACAACATAACAACTGTACAAGTGTGTTAAACCAAACCATACATTTACCTACTTTGATCAGGGTGCATTACAATTCGCAGTGTATTTTACCATTTTAAAATGGATGCATTGAATGAACTTTCTGATTTTTCTGTTTTGTCAATTAGGTAACCACTGTCTTCTGTGAGGCAACGTGTTTTAAAAGGATAAGGCTGGTGTTATTCCATATTTTTATTTTTGTCAAAAAATCCCTAAAACCAACAATGTGCTAGTCTCTTAATACTTTCCGACTTCCCTACCCTGTCTCTGGAACTCAGCCCCAAGCCGTTTTTTCCCCAAAAATATTTTTTTCTTCCCTTTTTTGGTTGGGCACAGTTTTATTAAAAACAAATATTCAAGTTCATTGCCATATGCATAAAAAGCAGTGCATCCGAGTGCAAATATGTGTGCTCTTGCTACTTCCTTGCACATAAAAAAGAACAATCGATACACATGCATGCACTCACTCACTCACTCACATCACTCCACACTCTCACACACACACCCACACACACACCACACACACACAACAAACACACACACACACACACGGGTGTCAAAAGGGCCCAGACCATTGGGGGACAGGGAAACTAGTTAAGTATAAAGATGTAATTTACGCTCAGCCTGTCTCCAGTCTCTTTTCTTTCTCTTCATCACTTCACCCTCTAGCTAAGTGTTTTTAAACAGATCTCAAATGCTGGACTCGGGCTTGTAGAGGTAAATAGAAGTCTTTCAACTAAGGTCAGTTGAGTGGCTGGGGTTTGAGATCCAGAGGAGCAGATTGGAGGAAATGAAAAAAGAGATGGCATGGGTTGGAGAATGGACACACGGAGAGTAGGAAGACAACAATGATCCCAGGCCCATTTTCTTTTTTTGTTGTTGTTTTCTTACATATATAAAAAAGGTACATGGCTCTTTTTGTATTTGCTTACCAATACCATTTTTTTTTTTAAATAGTGGCAGTAGCCTATTAGAATAACTGAATAATAAAGTGCTGTGTTTTATCCATAGAAAAGAAAAATAATGACAAAGATGATGACGAGAGCTGCCAATAGTCATTCAGTGACTGTTTAAGAAAATACTGTATGGTTTTGGAGTCTTTTAGAAATGAACAGAGAACATACAGGTTAGGCACTGGAATGAACACTGAAGCAAAATATCAAAAGACTATCAAATAAAACTTTAGAATTGGCCAAAGTGTATCTATCACAAGGTTTAAACAACAATCTGACAATGAGGGGTTGCAGAGCCAGGGCAGATATACTGCAGTTTGATGGCAGGATGAGAGGCAGGTGAGCTGACAGGAGGGATGATGAGCTCATTGAGACCAGGTGTGTAACTGCAGCAGAGCCAGGGGAGAGAGGAAAAGGTGGCTACGCCCACGCCAACAGACTGACAGAGGAACAGACAGGGGCAGACTCATTCTGATTTTAGCAGGAGCAATATCATCTAAACCTACTTAAGTACTAGGGGTGTATTGATACACTTGAGTATTTTTGTGATATTGTATTGATTCTCAAAACCACTATCAGTTTTTGTGTTGAAACCCCCAACTGCTTGATAGCACTATGTGCTACTATGGTGGATGTGACAGGGAATGTGATATATACAAATGCACATCCCAGTGTTCTTAACATTCGTAATATTTTTAAACTCCAATTTTATGCATCTGACAGTTTAATGTAAATTTGATCAGCAAAAATATTGCAATATGTTGCCTTGTTCGCAGTATTACAATATATCTCAATATACTGAATGGTAACCCCTGTATCGTGATACGTATCTTATCGCCAGATTCTTGCCAGTACACAGCCCTATTAAGTATCTTCATTAAAGGTGATTGCCATGTCACAATAGGATAACATATTAGATATTGAAACATTATAGCAAAAATATCAGCTGAGTTAGCAGAGAGCTACAATTTCTGGACAGAGTTGACCCTCAAAAGATGAAGTAATGATCTGATAAAGCAACATAAAGTACTTAACTTCTTTGGACATAATTAAATCCAAAGCCCGGTTCACACAGCACACTTCAGCTGGACATGTGCATTGCGGAATGTCTTGCTTTTTATTTTGCCGCTGATGTTAACAGGTTAAAGCAGCCACATTGCCCATGTCAGCTGTGTGTGGTGCACACATCTTAGCTGCGACTGCACAGACACTTCACTAGAGCTGACGTCTTGCCTATTTTTTTCAACAAGCCACCCAGCAAAGGTATGGCCCAGGTTATGAGTGGGTCCAATTACATGCTTAGAGAAACCATACGACTCCAGGAGGAGGGTCAAAATCTACTCAGGTTTGGGACAGAGAGGTGTTAATTTTAGTCAAATTTTGATGGATGGCTGACTTTTGTACAGGTTTCAGTGTAATAAAATGGAATCCTACCTAAGAATACACTATGGGTTGGGGTGGGGTATAAATGGTGATATGACTGGTAAAACCTATCCTCCCAGCACATCACAGGGACTGCAAATGGAGGAAAATGTTTTGGTAAGCAGTCTGGTGCCTCTGTGGTTTGGATGAAGGTTATCTCTCTTGCATAGGTCCTTTCGGGTCCAGAAATAGTCAAAATTAACGAACCTAATTCCAGTGGCAATACAAAAGTTTAAAAGCCATTGGTGAGCACTAGAGAGATGACTGAAATGTTCTTAACCTTTCCTCTGAGAGGAAATCAGGCCTGATAGAATACAAAGCTTTTCCAGGCTCTGAACAATATTGGTTATTTGATAGTTTTGTTGGAGCTTAAGTGACTTAAGTTTAATATTTGTGCCTACATAATCAATGAAAGTATGGACAGTTAGTTGAATGTCAGAACCGGGATGAGTCAAATCATGTCCATAAATTTGGCAGAATATAATTTCATTTATAATTTCCACAAACCTACGAGTCCCTAGATAAGAGAAACTCTGGTTCCCCATCCGTGCAGCCTCCACTGTAGATGTTTTTTTTTTTTTATCTTCATTGTTGTTATGGACAAAAGCAATCACTATTTACTTGCACATTTAACATTTATTGTTATGAGGATAAGAGACCCAGTCATAAGTGAATAAACAATAGAGTAGAGGACTAAAGCATTAACTTTGTGGTGTACTGGTGTTGAATTGAATGAAAGAGGGGGTTTCTCCCAACCTCACTGTTTTCCACTCTTCCAGATAGAATATCATACACTAAAGCACAGATGGACTGACCCAGGCCCAATTTTGTTGTCATGATAGTATTGAATGCAGAGCTAAAATCGATAAATAAATAGTCTGACATACAGTAGGTCTCATCCATCCTCAACTGGATGAATACACGGGTGCTTTTGTGAGTATTTCCAGCAGCAAAATAGTGTATGTAGAACTGACTTCAAATTAACTACAGTTCCCATATTTATTGTATTGAAAGAACAAGTCGCCCAGTGTAATGCTTGTTATTTTGTCAATGGAGCCATATGGCGGAATGAGCTACACCAGGCTTTGGCTATGCAGACAATATGCTACTTCATGGAATTTTTTGACAATAAGAGTAAATGCAGAATCTCTTTGACTGAGAGCTTGTTAATGAATATTCTAGTTTAAAGTTGACATCTGTGAAGTTATACAATTATTAACAGAGTAAAGTGCCATCATTGTTATAGTTGTTTATCCTAGCAGATAATACCAGTAAAGCCAACACACATAAATACCCAAATGTTACAATGGATGATTCAAATAATGAACTTTTATCTTTTATCTTTGATATTTTAACACAATATTTGAACAAAGACTGTGGAGTTGCATGTTCTCACCCTGTCTGCGTAGGTTTCCTCTGGGTGCTTCAGTTCCTCCCACGGACCACAGACATGCAGGTTGGTTGAATTGTAAACTAAATTGCCTGTAGGTGTGAATGTGAGTGTAAATTTGTTTGTTTATATGTTAGCCCTGTGATAGACTGGTGACTAGTCCAGGTTGTACTCAACCAATTCATGATGGGATAGACTCCAGTCCCGTGAGAGCCTGAACAGGAAAAGCAGTTTGGAAAATAGATGGATTTTTACCAGCAAAATTATTTTCTAGGCCTGACTTGCAAACTAGGAAGGTATTTACATTATTGGTTATGTTTTAGACTTCGGATGACTGATTTCATGAATAAAGCAGATGTCTCATTAAAGACTGATGTCTTTATGTTCGGCTAGAAGTTATAATATATAGTTATAGTTAGTATAAGTTTCTATGTGTACATACTGGAGGTTTCGATTACTGCATTGTTAAGGTAAAAATGTTTAGCATTGCTTTGAGTTGAGTCATGGGAATGTGTGACCATACGTCAATGAATCTTACATAGTCTAAGTGGGATGATTTGCTTTCAGCTGCTTGCAATTTCAGGGCATTGCCTATGTGGCTTTGTGTTGTTGCCCTTTTGTGTTCTGGTTTTGTTTTTTGCATTTGGTCCTATTTGCATTTCAAGACCTATTTGCAAAGGGATGGTATATGAATAGGGAATTTAGTGAAGGGGCTGACATGTTTGACACTTTTAGTTTAAGCTATTTTTTTAGCAGAGACAAACATTTCAAGTGTCTGTTCTTTTTCCCTCACTGAATGTGGTGGTGTGTGGTATATTGTGGTAGTGAGTCTGTGTGATGTTTCATCCAGTGTAATTCAGCACTAATCTGCAGTTTGCTGCCTTCCTTTTTTGTCAATAAAAGTGTCAATAAAATCACCCCTCCTGAGTTAAACTGGACATCTCTATAGTTACTTACAATCTTATCAGTGCCAACAAACTGCCTGGTTCTCAAGTAATTGAGTAGTTCCTATGTACCCAGCCTCAGGTGGTGAAAACATTGGTCCAAAGCTTAGAGTGTCTATAGAGTCCAAAGCCTTCTTTGTAATTCCCTTTCTACTTAATTTAAGACAGGGAAGTGCATCCTAACAGGGATAAACTAATGAGGCATATTCCACAGGCATATCAGAATTGCAGGAGGTACACAGAATAATATAAAACACGTCACTGAAATCTTTAGTCATTTTGTCAGACTTGAAAACAGCACTACAAAAGGTTGCAAAAAAAGCTGAATACCAATTAGCAGCGTTTGTCAGCTGTAAAAGATGGTAATCAGCACTTTTGTACTTTACTAATTTTTTATTTCATTTTCTAAAATGTGTAAATTAATTTTTTATTTAACCTTTTTTTAATCAGGAAAGGTCCCATTGAGATTAAAATCTCTTTTTCAAGGGAGTCCTGGCAATTTAATATTTCTTAATTATTAACAAAGCTGTGTTTGGCTGCACAAGAACTAATATTAGGTTATTTTTAGGCTGTTACTTTACAGGTGATTTAAAAGGTTAGGCTGTCTGGGTTTGTGGGGGGTTGGGAGTCCATACTGATGATGGTGCGCTGATTGCCCAATAATGAGAACAAAAGGAGGCAGACACTGTTCAACCGTAGCCCTTGGGGAAACTAGGACCTGAAAAAAGCCTGGCGACTCCTGTGTTAATGTGCTTCCTGTGTATCACAAGACAACAAACAGAGCTGAAGAGAGGCATATGTGCCCACATTTCAGACACAAGTCAGAAAACTATACAAATATTAGATTTTTTAATGTGGAACTCGACATTAAATATTTTTAATGCTGTACACTTAATCACATATATTGTTGTTGTATTAATTCAAATACAAAAACACCCTTTCTGCTTAAAACTAGCTTGTATGCGTATCCTTCAGGTTGAAAAGTCAGTTTAAAACCAGAATATTGACTGACTCACTTCCATATCCTTGGGTGGCAAAAGTATGAGTTGATACTATTCATGCAAGCTAAAAATGTGGCTGATGTTATAGTGATGGTCATTACAAAGTCTAACACGATATTTTTGGAAAGTTTTCATAAGAGTCTATGTATTTGAAATTACTAATACTAAACTATACTTGGTCCAAAAGAGCAAATTCGCAATGAGCCATAGTTATTGTGGTGACCTGCTCCAATTAATAAGGAGGCAGTTTCCAAAGACCAAAAACCTAGGGTTATGCCGAAAGTTAGTTGGCCAACCCGTTAAGAGAGGCCTCTGTGTAAAGTCACCGGTAATTAATCAATGTCCCTATGCAGATTCATGCTCATTTTAATTCTCACTTCACTGCCAAACCATCCATGGTAAAGGTTGATTTGCATCCGGACACACACTCATACACCTAAACCCAACTTTTTTCTCTAGTTTTTCCTTGCCAGCACGTTCTCACTTTAACTACCTCCGAAAACTTTAAGTGCTGTTGAGGGAATGCTCCACAAGGTGGGAGGTCTTCTACTTTAATGAGATGAACTCAATTATCAACACATGGAGTGATGGTTTCTGCAGAACCAAAGGTCACACTGAATGATGCACACAAGCACACCCCTAGCCTTCATGTAGTTGGTGGGGGAGGTTGTGTGTGTGTATGTGTGAGAAAGAAATAAGAGGAGAGACGGAGAGTGTTAAACGTGTCACTTTGATTTAACCTTTAAAACGTTCTATTCAAAAGCAATTACCTCAGTTCAAATGCATGCTGTCAATGCAACGCTGAACTGCATTCAATTTATTGAACAGGTAGCAGGCACATAAGAGGCAAACCAGAAGGTAGCAAAATACCCCGCTGAAATGGTATGGCATCTTCACATTGTAGACAATTTAGTAAAGTGGTCCTGGAAATTGTTCTCTGTGTATACTGGGAGGTAGGTGGGGGGACTGGGGGTAGCTGAATGGGTCAGGTGATCTCCCAGGTCTGCTTAAAGGTCGAGTGTGTAAGTGTGGATCTTTTGTAGAAATAGAATATAGACATTAATAGGTATGTTTTCATGTATAATCACCTGAAAATAAGAATCATTCTGTTTTTGTTAGCTTAGAAGCCATTTATATCTACAGATGCCATGGGTCACCTTCCATGGAGTCCGCCATGTTGAACTGCCACATCTCTACAGTATGCCAGAATGGACAAACCAAACATCGGTATTAGATAGGCCCGTTCACGTTTTTCATGCATTTCGCTGACATTGCAGTTTCTTCTTTATGCTTGAAAGGGGAGGGTGAAGTGAGGGAGTTGCAATCTGCAACTGCACTGCTAGATGCCACTATATCCTACACACTGGTACATTCATGTTGCTCATATTGTATACTTTCCTGTTATTATGATAAAGTATGGTTAATTCTTGTATACAAACTACAGTATTTGTACACAGTATAGTACACACTTATTAGAATTGGTGTGTAAGGTGGATGAGAGGGGATACTGAATCTGAGGCTGAGGAAGAAGGAGATGACAACCACACCTCATGTTAATTAGTGATACAGTGTACTTGATGGTGATGGCCTGGCAATAGAAACTCATTCCCACTGACAGCTCAGCAAACAAACAACAAAAATCAAACTTCAATGTGAGAAGAGCTGTGATTTCTAAAAATTATATTACTTTTATTTTATTTTAACCCTACACTGGTAGTTCAACATAACACAAGAGTTACCTAACACAGCAAATTTAACCAAATACCAGAGGTTCAAATTTAATAAAACAGAACACCAAACCAAATTACCACACTACAGTGTAGTCAACTAAGTCTACTGATGCCACTTGAACAGCAAACAATTAGACAAAAGATTTAACACTGAAAATCATGTAGTCAGTTAACATAGTATTCCTTAACCTGTTAAACCCTAGCCATATTTTCAGTAAAAAACGCCTAAAAAGACATACCCAAAGTAAAATGAAGAATTGCTTCACAATGTATAAGGTTCATGATGGCATTGTCCCTTGGCGGTCTGGGGACATCTAGGGACCTCAGGGAATGTATTCCCAGTGTCAGAAATAGTGTGTCTGTTATTATACCTGAGTATATGAGCTTATCTAGTTTCATTTGACACCTAACATGACTGAGTGGAGCGAGCGGATGATGCAGAGTCAGCTTTGCAAGTGCTTCTGGCCGTATGGCTTGTTTTTCTGGCGGGATGAAGCACTTGTACAATGAGAGGAAAAAACACTGTGTTAAAGGACCAGTGCGTAGGATTTAGAGGCACCTAGCGGTGAAGTTGCAGATTGCAACTGACTTAACAGGCGCCTGTATTTCATGGGCTACTTTAGAAATATGGTGGTTTAACCCTATATGGACACAAGCCCTACACCCTGTTCACATAGGCAGCCTGAGCAGTGCGCAACGTCTCTGGCACGTAACAGCTGCATCTCCCACACGCGCAGCGTTCATGCTGAGAGCAAGGTGTGCACAAGCTGCTAGTCTGTCTAGTCGAGACACATATGTCAGAACAAAAGTGAATCAGTAACAGTTTCAACCCACTTATAGTAAGGGTAAATGAATTGCATGAAGTCATACATCAATTCATGATAATTCATGTACCCTTACCATAAAGTGTTAAAAGTGTATTCAATTGCATCTGGCTTTGCTCTTCATATGAGACACTAGAAATGACAACTGTAAATTGTGAGAGAGAAACAGATTCGGGCACTGAACTGGCAACAGGAACACATATGAAAGGATGAAAATGGTGACTTACCTGTTTAAAAAGAAGGGGATTGGGCTACTAATTTCTCAACCATCATTATCCTGTATTATATTACCGTTGTTATTGTTGTTTGCTAATGTAAGATTATATTGTAAGGTGACCCAGTTATTGTAATCACCCACAATAATTTACTCGTTTATAAATCTACATTTAACTCTCAGTTCCTTTAAAATTGTTTGTTTTTCTTGTATTAATTGGTGATTTGTACAACAGCACATTGGTCTAATTTGTATAGAAATCTGGGGGGGATTTTGGTTCTCCGTGGGGTTTTCTAAAAATATGAAAATAGGAAATGGTGAAAATGGTACAGTGTGACAATACAATATTCCAGTGCGTGGCATATTCATTTGAAGTACAGTCATTTTAGCCATGTGATGTATGTGTGTATTAGGGCTTGACTGGAAGTGGGCACATTTAGAAGTCCAGCTGTGAATTTAATTTAAGTTCTCACATGCAGAGTGCCAAAAGTGATGTGTGACAAACATTGTTTCCAAATGAAAATCATTAGTCATAATTAAGAACACTCAGTTTGTGTATTGTAGATAGGAGTCTAATACTGCCAGCTGACACATTTTCACATCTTATATGTGAGTGAGAGTTAAAGTAGATTCACAGCATTTGACATCATAACTCTACACAAGGAAACCCCTACTTAGATCTGTATGACCCAGCTTTCTTCACATCACTTATGTGTTGCAGACATGACAAAAACATACTCTGATAAACTCTAAACCTGCAGACAGTATGTGATAAAATGCCTGTCTTTATTGACCAAATGAATTGAAGAAAGATGATAGATGCCCAAACCAGCACATTACTATAACAGTACTCCACAGTCAGTGTAACTCCTCTTACTTGTATGACAATGCCACTTTTGTTTGCAAAGTTGTATGACCAGCATCACATTGATGATTGACTGATATATTCTCCCTTTGTAGTACTGTTTGGCAGATTGGTGAGGTCTGCAAAAGGTTGCTTTTACAATCCTCTTACAACAAGGACACTATACTTCAATGTATACATACACACACCTTCTCCAAAGACAGCTACTGAAAACTGCCATTAAATTTACTTGCGGATAATGCCAAGAAGCTTTTAACAAGGGATTTTTTGATGTTAGTGATTGGCTTTGATAAGCTTCCTCTTCTTTACATTTTATCGACACTGTTCAGCACGTTTACTTTGTGTTGCTCAGTGTGTATGTCGGTTCAGTATTGTCTAATACTGCTCACAGGACCAGTAATTAGTTTAACACGCCAACATGGTCCTGCTGACAGATCTGCACCCCAGGCTTTAATTCGTCACTGAGAACTGAACAGTACCTCCTTAATTTGAATCAATGATCCAGGTGTGGCAGCCCCGTCTCCTAGAAATTACATTTATATACAGCTAATTTGCAACATATAAGCCTTGCTAAAAGCAACATTTCTGTGTTCCCTTTTTAATTCACCACACTGATTCATGACCAAAGGATCTCAAATGTGTACAGGCAAAAATATACGAGCATAGCTCACTCCTGAATTCATCATCAATCAACTCTCTCCTTCTCTTATGTTGCCTTAATGACCAGTGACGACACTCTGACTGGATTTGTGTATTTTTGTCATATTTTGCTATTAACTTGGTTCTGGGAATGGCAATGTCAGACTGAAATATTTCAACAACTATATGATAGATTGCAGAGAAATCTTGCACAGACATTGATGGTACCCTGAGGATAAATCTCCTGTTGATGATCCCATGACTTTTCCTCTAGCGCCATCATGAGGTTGACATATTTTGAGTCAAATATCTCAACACAGACATGAAATTGGTACAGTTAGTACATTTGGGCCAGATGGTAAGTGTCAGCAGAGGATGATACTTCCTAATGACTTTGTGATCCTCTGGCTTTTGACCCCACCCCACTTCACTGATCAGTCTGGTCAGAAGTATACGGTTGCACCTCTAACCAACAGTGACGTCAAAAGGTCCTTAAGTTCCTCTTTACACAGGAATGTTGGTTTTGATTAGACTTTGTGTCTGCCACTCTGGCTGGGTTTTAAAAGTAGAGATTCAAAACTTGACTTGTTATATCCACAGAGAAGCCCACCATTTGCTTGTGCCTGCTCTTATTTAAAGGAAATGTTGATAACATTGATGCCCATGCTATGCTAAGCTTGCACATCTTTACTGTTTGCTAAATCTACAAACAATTATATAATTTTTTAGCAAAATGTTCTCACTAAATGTACAATACCCTATTTTTACTATTGTGCAATGTGAAAGACTAACTTCTAGCAGTTTCTGGCAGACAATATTATTTTTCTGAATCTGCATTTCAGTAGGCCACTTTCTGCAGAGTCTTTAGTTCTAACTAAAGAGAGTTCAGAATGGATTTGATATTTGTCTGCAACATTGACAGAGTCTATAAGCCATTTTTGCATCACCATTTTCGAAATGTGCTGTTGATCACAGATATCCTCTGTAAGTTATATTTGCATATAGTTTAGAGTTTGCACTTTCCATGAGTGTTTTCCACTTGAAGATCTTCATCTTAATTGAGGTCATGCCATAGTCTTAAATTTCCTTTAGTGCATTATAGCAAGGATTTGTTTCTGCAGCTTTTCCAGGCTATATCCTTACAGGAGATTTGCTCTGGGACAGACCGAATGGTAATGGATGCCAAATGTTGTGCTGCCAAATTCTTGGTTTATCTCATTTTAAAAACTTACTTAGATGCTAAAATGAAAAACAAGGCCTTTGAATAACATGAAATAAAACTCACCTTGATTTCAGGGCTTTCAAGTCTTTTTTTGTTTGTTTTTTTGCTTTTTAAGTTCTTAATGTGTTTTATGAGCTTTTGAAGACATAATCCATCTAAAGGATCATGTCAAAGTTTAGTTTAAATAAAACATTAAGATTTCACAAATCCTAGTTAAAGGATTATTTCCATAACAGGATTTTCATACTGACCCATAGTGCGGGCTGAGACTTCACCTATGAATCTCTGTATGTGAGTAGAGGAGTGGGAAAGTCTGGAGGATGTGATGTTTACAGTTTGAAATTTTTCATGTGTTGATTGGCTATTGATGAAATAACTTTGAAGGTTGGTGCAGTGGGACTGAGCTGGAGATGTAGGCCAGTAAAAGCATCTGAAGGCAGCTGAATACATATTTTGCCCTCTCTAGGAAGCACAGACATCTCATTTTTATTTGCTGTTTTGTTGACTAATACATGCAAGGGCTTGTGTCTGTGTGTCACTAATTAGCTTTTTAGCAAGAGCTTTGGTACATGTCAGCACCATATGCAATTACATGAATGTGCTCACTTGAGAATAAAGGTTCAGTTTATTGTTTACCATGTACAGTGCCTCTTGGGATTTGTCATGCATATATTTTCAAAAATGTTTTTGTGTGTGTGTATTTCTGATGTTCCTTTTTGTTGTTTTTCTATTATTCTTCTCATACTTAGGAAACTTAGGACCCTTTTGTATTTTTACAGCAGCTTACTCTGAGAAATAAGCTGTTTATTTGTTAGACAATACGGGATGTAAATTATTCTTTCTGTTGTTAGATAATTGTATTTAATAAATGTTCATGTTCTGAATTTCCTTAGAGTCTAAAGTCGGCACAAGATAACCAAAATGCACAGAAAACAGATGGGAAAAATATAACTTTAATATAAGCCAAGGGGAAAAAAAAACAGTTTTTAATGTATGACTTACTCCACGTAAAAATCACCTTCCATGAGAAGTTGAGACAAAGTCACTTTATATTTCCTTTGTATTGGTATTTGGGGTCTGGCATTTATCAGTATTCATAAATGTTCCACGTAGATGTTATGTAACTAATTTCCAGGCATTATGAATGAATAACTGAGTTTCAAGTAAAGTTTTATCCCATTTGCAAAACAGTCATCTAAAAAATATTCAAAGGGGAGTTAAACCAAGCTCTCACCAAGTCATTTAGAAGGTTCTGAAACCATTTTCTAATGTAATTCAGGCTGTGAAAGCAATAATTATTTTCAATTAATTACGGTTTCAGCACCAAAAGCTTAGGGATTGTACATTAGTCTGTCAGTTTCCGGAGTGTGTGGTCCTCACTTTCCCTTATTAAGCCTGTTAGATTTAAATTGCTGCACATATGAAGGCTTTTGAGAAAGTAATAGCATAATGAGACCTTTCACCTTGAACTGATGGGAGAAATGAATCCTGAACGTGGCAAAAATGACATTTGATTGATGGGGTAATTGAAGATCACTTCATTGTGTGCAACTACCAGTGTGTGCCAATATGAGGGAGCATTCAGAATACAACAAAACATAAAAAATAGACACAATATATATGGCATAAGAAAATCATGTATACAGCTGTTTGGCGTCTCTCTGTCTTCTGAACATGTCATGAATGAGGATAATTTCATATAATTTCTAACTACTAACTACTAATAATCAAGAAATAGAAGTTCCCTTGATAGAACTCTGTTTATCCGTATGTGCATTGCCCAGTGAGAGACATCAGTAACAAGGCCCTGCTCAGCAACCTGAGATGCATGCACTGACTGCCCAATCAGGTTGTTTGCATGCCCTTTAAATTTTCATATACATGCTCTACCCTATGATTGATTTTGCAGTTGTATGAGACGAAGGCCATAAGCAATGCCAGGCACTTCTAGTTGGACCCGAATACACAATGATGTGCGAGGGCCTAGCCACTGTCTGGGCAAAAAAAGGTTATTAAACAATGGAGCATCATCATCTGCCACAGGCATCTTCTGTCCCACAACTAACCTGTGCCTAATAGCCAAAAGGAGGCAACAGGTGTGTAAGCCTGAGTGTGTAATTTCAGATATTTCCTGTGAATTATTTTTCGTATATTCGTTGCAAGGACATTCATTCAAACAGTAAAAGAAAAAAGAAAGAATACACACTTCATACACTCTAAACTGCACCTGCTTTTTGTCAAGTTGAAATGTACTTGAACAATGTTTCTACATCATCAAGCTAAAAAGGCCCATGATGGTTCAAGTACAACATAGGAAAAAGCCCCGGATTTCTTGGGAACCAGAAAAAAAATATACTGTATATATCTGCACCTCTTGGTGAGGAATATCAGTGATTCTTTCTTCCTCAGGAGTCTGACCAAGTGGGGAGAAGATCACAGATCTCCAGCTTCACAAACTGACACTCTGAAAATGGTTGCGCAGTGGGGTTGGAACTTTAAAGCTCTGAGGGCCCACCTGTCGTCTTCCTCACACTGAGGGGTGAGACATTTGGAAGTCCTAGTGAAAAGGGTCACAGCAATAGGAAAGTTCAAATGGAAAGAGACACTCCATTTACCATCTCTCTCTCAAGTCAATGGAGAGAGATGAGGAAGTCACTGTCATAGAGGAATGATCTTACACAGTTCTCATTGCAGGTTTGATCTTTGCCTCTGATCAAACAGGAAGCAGGAAGAACTGGGTGCAAAGGGTTTGCCATTCCAGATTCAATTCAATTAAATTTTATTTGAATAGCGCCAATTCATAACAAAAGTTATCTCTGAACACTTTTCAAATAAAGCAGGTCTAGACCACACTTTTTATTAATTTAAATTCAAATGATTTACAGAGACCCAAGAGTTCCCACAATGAGCAAACACTTGGTGACAGGGGCAAGGAAAAACTTCCTTTTAGGAGGCGAAAATCTCGGGGTGGGCAGATGTCTACCTCAACCAGTTGGGTTTAGAGAGAGAGAGGGAGAGAGTGGGGTATAGGGAAGGGGGTGGGGGGTAAAGGGTGGAAGACAGAGATGAAGATGCAGAGATGTTACTTCATTCCAGTTGCTGTGCCTATGTTGATTTGTACTGAACACATTGTTCTTCTGCAATTGATAGCGAAGGCCGGTGGCATCCAGTCACATCAGGATTTTCTACACTAAAATTTCAGACCTAAATTGGCTCATTTTAGTGGAATCACAGCAATCAAACGAGCCAAAATAAATTATTGCTGTGCTTTTGCATGGAGCTCAAGTGAAATTTGATGCAATGACCAATTAGAAGATATCCTGACTGTTTCTCTTTATTCTCAAAAAGTTGAGCACTAAGAACACAACATGGAAAAAGCTATCATATTAACTGTGTCATATCAACTCATGTCAATTTTGACAGTATGCCTGTTCTGCCAGAATATAAACTTCTCCACAGAAGAGATGTGGCATGCTTCGCAGTCGATTGTGGCATTGGAGTGAAATGTATGAATGAGTTCCCTTGAATAAAATGTCTTGACTTAATATCTAGTTAGTGAGAGTGCAAATAGCCACTATGCACTATGCCACGCTTCAACTTTCTTCTGTGTCCAGGCACTGCGGCATTCCTGATATCTCGGAACTTGAAGACTTTTGTGCAATGGAAAAAAAGAGAACACTTGGAATGCCACTCAAAGTCGGAGTTCCTACTTGTAAACTCTGAGCAAATCTGTCTACCACAACTTCATGAAGACGCAGTTGTCACACATCAATGGCAGCACCCATAGAAGAACACATGGTAAATGGTAAACAATGAACTAAAAGGCAACATAAAGTAGGTTTGCCTGTATTTAATTAAAATACTACATACTATCAAACCTATTCAAACCTGTTCTGCCTGTAAGTCAATGTCAAAGTAGGTCGTGAATATTATTAGGTAGCTGGTAAACAATTTCTGAAAGTCATCTGTATCCTCAACAGGTGGAACTCCTGTGTCCCACTGCCAGATGGCGACCACAGCACACGTCACAGTTGGGAGGTTTGTGGTTGGAGGAAAAACTTGTTCCTTCTTGATTTAGTGGAAAATTAGTGCCAACTTGGGACAAACATTGTGGAACATACGTAAGGAGAACATGAACGTTAAACTTCAATGCCCCACAAAAACACAGAGGTGTTTTTAAACTTAAACTAACAGGGGAGTCAAGGAGACGTCAATCAGTCATGGTCTTAGATGCCCACACAGTCCTGTCAATCAGTCAACATAACTGGAAACACCTGTGTAGGTGTACTATGGCTGTGTAGGGGATGTTAAGATGAGAGTTTTGTTTTGCCTGTGGTGAATGTTAGAGGTCATTTGTATCCACTACTGTCAAGCACTTAAGATCCCATGTTGCACTATTGTGTCAATGCTATATTAAATGTTTATTTTCTCCTATAGTAAATTCCCATTAGTGTGTTACAGAATCAAGCCGAATGCGTTTGAACTGCAACCAAATCACAAGTAGTTGTTATTGTCATGTAAATAAGGGATAAAGTAAGAGTGATTGTTTTGTCCCCTGCTATCCCCAAGTCTAATCCACAGAAGACATTTCTGCTCACAGTCAATACAATAGTGGAACTAAAAGGTTTTCCTGCTTTTCAACAAGGAATGGGATTAGACCCAAAAACGACCACTTAACCAAAAACTTATTTAAATGACATTCACAATAAAACCACAGCTCCACACAGGCTTTGGCTATAAGACTCGCTGTGAAGAATCAAAGTTTTACATGCATCATTTTCTCAGGATGAACATTTTTAGCCCCAATACCCATAAGGCTCTCCACATATAAAAATCTTCAGTGTCTTGTTTGTTCTTTGCAAAACTTTAATATTGTTCGGAGTAATGAAAATTGAAACCTCTGGGGTCTTATTTTGGGACTTTTCTTATTTATTTATTTTTTGTCATGCAGCTTTTAAGGGACCAAACAAATGCTGTCCAACAAGATGTTTAAAGGGTCTATTCTAAGTGATGGTTGGTTAGAGAAATGACTGTTAAAATTGGTGTCAGTGTTTGTCCTTTGTGGCCCAGGTATTAAGAACAAAGACATCAGAAAAACAGATTGAAATACTGAAAAGAAATGTGAGAAAAAAGCACATTCTTGTTGTTTTGACACTGAAAATCTTCCGAAGAGGAGACAAACACAGCTACGTCTGTGTGGCCGCTGGGGGCCTCTCTCTGCACTAATACATTTCTTTTTCAATGGAAAGAATTTTCTCTTGCAACTTTCTAACAATGCTGAGCGTGTTTAAAAACTCAACACAGTGGGTGCTGAAAGTTAAAGAAAACACAAACTTGACTAAAGGTGCTATGCTTTAACTGGGTTTTCTGTGGTTGCATAGCAACAGTGGGGCCTGAATCTACCACTCTGTCCTAAGAACTCTGATTTGGAGGAGAGGTTTTGTGGTAGCATTGTAGAAACCCTTTGTAACACACACACACAAAGAAATACTTTTCTTCTCCTTTTTTTGAAAGAAAATGGTAAGAAGGCTTCAACATCACACACATAATCTTCTGAAATATAGACAAAGCTCTATGAAAGTTAGATTACGAATTACAACATTTTGTTCTTAGTCACACATAACAGTGATTTTGTTAATCTAAAGGCCACTGGTTATAAAATCACTGGGAATGAAAGAATGACTCTGCACTGTTTGTCCTCAGAATAATGCATGTGTGTGTGGATAATGAGAAGCATTCACATTTGAATCAGGACAGACTTTATTCTGAGTAAACAAATTATTGCCTTGTTCACAATACAGATGAGAAATATGAGAATCTTGATTCAACCCCATTGTGATGCCATCATATTTTAAGCAAGTGCGTAGCTGTGAGTAGTATAGAATAACCCCCTTTGTGGACTGGTGGTGGTGATGGGATCAAGAGAATGGCTGAAGATCTGGATGTGATGAGTGGACTATAAAGTGTGAATGAATGAGGCATAGAGATAGTCTTCCTGATTGATATTTGCACTCATTTTCATAAAGTATTAATTGTTTTCTGTCTGTAAAGTTTACTCTCAATGCATGTTCATTCCCCTATTTCCATCTGTTTACACCTAGAAGGGCAACTGTGCCAAAGACATTTGAAAGTAGCCGGACCCGAGGCTCATTATGGCTCCAGACAATGCTGTCATTAATGTCCAGCAGAGTTTTCACACTATGAAACCAAGCGGCTCCTCCAGATGGCTCTCCAGTCTCACCTGGCTCTCCCTGTGCATCTCTCAGCACTCCTACAGGAGGTGGGAAGCAAGCCAGAGTCCACATCTTTCCAGGAAGAGAGAAAATATTTAGCTGTGGATTCTAAGTCCAAGACCATCCGATCCGAGGACAAAGGAACCACTTACAGTCAACAGAGGAGGAACTGTGGGGAGGAGGAGGGTGAGTGAGTCATTAAAACCATGTCTAATAAAGAGCATACTTAATAAGGTAATGGTCATATTTCTATATACAATAATTGTACAAGGTCAGTTTTGATTTGCATGCACTGAAAGATCTAATAAAGATCTTAGAGTTGTTTCATATATTTCCAGTTAGTCCGAGGTAATGATTCTTGTCTTTCACATAAAGTTACTGAGCAAATCACTTTGGGGTTTTGTGTATGAACAAATGCTATGAACAGCACTCTTTATCAGAGGCATAAATATTGTCTATTTTCTCTGGTAAATCATGATGTGAATATGGTCCAAAAAGCATACTCTCTGATATGTTCATTTCTGTCTTAAGCTTCTCAGAAGATACACGACACAATTTCTTGGCAAACCTACGCAGAAATTGGTGTTATGGCTAGGATCACTGAGGCTGGCAGAGGAATCAAATCTTATGGACCTGCGTGTCACGCAAAAATAAAAGCCAAGTCTCCAAATGACTCACATGCAGGTTTTACCTTATTCAGCCCAGAGAAGCATGTTTCAAATAGTTTTATTTCTTTAAAGCTTTTTTTTTTTTTGTAATAATATCATAACGTCTTGTTGGATGACCTATAATTCCCAAAATTGGATTATGGCCTAACTACTATTAGCTGCAAATTATTGTTACTAGTAGTGAACAAATATTACCAGGATAAATTACTTAATATATCATGTTAGTAAAATATGAATGTTTTTATGTTTGGATGCACATTCACATGAAAAATGTTTCTCTTTTTCACTGCCTCAACAATTTTGTTATGGGGATTCTTAAACTTACAATGATGTTGGTTGCAGCTGGTAACAGTTCCAATAAAATCAAATGCCAAACATTATTTCAAATCACTCTTTCTCAGAGCAGACACAGCTATCATCCTTTGTGTTTCATTCTCTAACTATTTAAACTGAAATTGTAAAGCACGAGGGGAGTCTTTAACAAGTCTGATCAGCTTCTCGTTTATTTCACCTGAATATCATTTTACTCCACATAACATTTAGCCAGCTGATTTTCATATTGTATGGGTTAAATTTTGTTAATCACCTCAGCAGTAAAATGACGCTTCCTGTTACTTACTTGTTTGAGCTGATTTGTGTAGTTGTGTGATCTAAGGTGGGTATCATTTTATAGCTTTATAGCTTTTGTTTTTGAGTTGAAATTGCCCCTTGTGCCAGATCTCAAGCCAAGCTGGTTAATCACGCTCCCACACACCGTCCACTCTGTTAGGAACAACAATTATCATCTCTGCAACGTGCCGTATATTGCTTTTCTTCTTGGAGATTTTCATCAACAGGGAGCAGAGAATTGCGTGGCATCTTGATGACACCAGTGATGATCCACATATTACAGCAGTTGGCTCTATCTAAATTTCATTCACATCAAGATTGGTTTTGTGAGGGTTCATTAACTGAATATTGGGAACTGTCACCCAAAAGTGAGGAGGCGTTTTCCCCTTCAGAGTTCACAATTAGGACAGACACTTTTTTGAATTCAAATGGATGATCATTTTGTTCATCACCTCTGGAATGGAAGCAATTTATTATAAATGTATGTAATTTACTCCTCTAAATAGCAATTCTCCCAACCCAACCTCTGCTAATTAACTTGTTATTTTAATGTGTACAGTAATTACAAGAGGGCATGTGTCTTTGTAATGCAGAATTAAATACTTTACAACTAATTATCATTGCAAGGTGATACACTGGAAGTGGAATGCGAGCAGAGTTTACAGGGAGCATGTCAGAAAAGTCTGCTGTGTGATTCAATCGTCTCACAAGATACAGCAATGCATCTGTCTCACTCTGAGTCATAGATCATCTCGACAACACATACAGTATCAGATGAGAGGATGTGAAACTGAGTGAAAGAGAGGAAATGAGGTTACAAGTCAAGGCACTGAGAAGACTGTTGAAATGTTTAGCATTTAGCTGACACTGTCATTCACATAAAGTACAAGTACAGTAGAGCTGTAGATTAGATTAGAAAGATTAGGTTCTTAGATCTGGTAATGCAACAAGACATGATGATACTGTGTTGAGAGTGCATTACTATACTTCCTATACAGGACAAAAGGCATACGAGATGATCAGGGAGGATGGGGTGGTTGTATAAACATTTTAGGTTGTTCCGGGGAGCTGATTGGTTCCAGTCTCCAAGCTTGTTGTTTAAAAGGCCGGCTTCCACCAGCTCCTGCAGGCCCTCCTCTCTCCACTTGTACCCAGATAAAATGTGTGAAATGTAATAGATCAGCTAATTGAAGTAACAGTCCTGGTTCTCTAGGGGTGGATAGAATTTTTGTTCAACCCTTTTCCCTCCTGTTTTTGGTTAGGAGTTAGGTTAATGACATTTTTCTTCTTGTTTACTGTTTTGCTGTTAGCCCACAGTGAAGTTAAAAGGTTTAAACAAACCTTTTAAACTTCTGCAAATACTTTATTGCTAGTCCTTGGGTACTGGGAAGAGGGCAGTCTCTTTAATGATACTTTGCTTAGTTGTCATGGAATTGCACTATATGTTTCTGATTTATGTCTTGTGTCTCGTCTCATGTCTCGTACATGCAGGAGTTCTTCAACTCTGTTTACTTTTTTAAATATTTAGACATGGCCGTGGTCTGTCCTTAACCTTATTCAATTGCTTTGCTTACCTCAACATACCCATAAAATATTACATTAATCAGAATTAAGTTGCCAGGTGTCTGAATACTTTAGAAAAATGAATTATGAAACACTGACAGTGAATATTATGTGTTGGCAGTAAATAGCTTGCAAATACATTAAATATAAATATTTCCCCATTTTGTAGATGAAAAAATTTCAGGCAGCAATATATTTTTTAAAATATGTTTCTTATTGCAGTTGTGTGCTTACACGTGTGCATCTGCTGCATGCTTAAGTGGCATCTTAATTGGAAGCCACAATATAGTACATTCCACAAACATTGCATCCTTAAATTTCTTACACTTACTGTGGGTTCATACATGCTGCTTTTCCTTATTTTATGCACAAAAACACACAGTCATGGACTTTTGTTTTTCTGTAATTTAAGATACGATCAAGTGGATGACATACAGCCTAACTGAAGACACTGCAGTACTTTTTCACTTGAAAAGTTGATAGCAGCTGTACATGTGCAGCTGTTCACTTGCTCACTCTTGAATCAAACAAGATGTCTCCCTCTCATATGAAGGCGTTATCTCCAATTACCTCCTTTGCAAGGTGTCGTTTTGTTGTCTATCATCAAGTTGTATATTTTTCACCCAGGTTAACACTAACTTTGTACTTCTACCAAACAGTTATAATTCTTAGCTATCACTCTTTAACTGATAGATAAATACTTGTTTTTTTTTATCTGTAGATTTTTTCCTTTGTGTTGTCTGTTTAGGCACTTTTGAGTGATAATACACTTTATGGTAAACATAGAGAAGCATCAGGAGCTAAAGATCCAGATATTTCACTGAGGAGTTGATAGAGACCAAAAAGGTGATTATATGTCAGTGTCATGTTCATGACTTGCCTCCCAAAAAAAACTGTTATTGTAGATTCAATTAAATTAAAATAAAATGTAGCTGGTGTTTTTTTGTTGTTGCTGTTCTGTATGGACATTAAGTAGACAGTAAGACATGAAGACTTTCTAACACATATTTTATCACATATCATTCATTTCTCAGCCACCTTAGTTTGTCCTTCGCACTGGGAAGCGAAGGGTGAATCGAGGGAGTGGCAATCTGCAACTATACTGCTAGATGCCACTAAATCCTACACACTGGACCTTTTAACAATCACACTGATTCTCAAAATGACAACAGTACACACACACACACACACGCTTAGTAGTTTTAAAGAACACTGATTATTTTATACAGCGTCACGATTCAGAGCTAAATGTAACTTTGTAGGTCTGTAAGTCTTCATAATATTTCCCTTGCCTCCAACATCCCAGTCAACAGTTTACAAAAATCATTTGTGAGTGTCAGCCAAGAATATTCTTAAGTAAAAGGAGGGGAGTTTAATCTAAACAAACACCTTGTTCAGATGTGAGCCAGGGTCACACCAAGTGTTCACCCCACAGGCTCTGTATAATTGCCTTCATGCTCATGCCTCTGCCAATAAAAATACCCAGCAGTGACTTTGGAGTGGCAGCAAACGTAACTCCTCTCAATAGGTTTTTTAGCGTATGAGCTTGTTGGATTGCCTCTGCAGAATCACTGAGCATCTATTTTTGATCCTGGTGCCGAAGTGGGACATCGAGGCTAATTTGAATAAGTGCCACTGTTAGTCAGACCATCAACATCAGCATGAATGCTGCAAGGCTGTTTAAAAATATAAATATACACTGCTGGGGGATTAATCATTAAGATGTAAAAAGAAAATTAGCCGTCCATCATCCTGAATGATTTGGAAGGTTGATTGCTCTGCCTGTCAACCCTCTAGATTAGATCTTGCTGTCCGGGATGTCTCCCCCTTTAACTCCATTTCAGATTCAGAGATATTTTACTCACCAAGCTCAGAATACATAAAACAACTTGCTTCAGTAGAGTTGATAGATAATATAATGCAAACACAGTCCATACAGAGCTGTGTATGGCATATAGAACACTGCAAAGAAAAACAGCTCAACTCAACTCACCTACTAACTGTCTGACAGACTTACTGCTGCTAAACTGTGCGTATGACTCAGTGAAGAGGTTTATATCATTTAAAAAAAGTGACACCTTCCTCCTCCTCTTCCTCCTCTTCCTCCTCTGCCTCCTCCTCCCTACAAAATGATTAATACTTTATTAAAAGGGCAAATCCAGAATTGTGACAGAAAACAAAATCTGTCCTACAATTTGATGAGAAATGAATATTGCGCACATTCAATATCTTTTAGACTTATGCTGGGGGCATATTTTATAATATTTTATAAAAAATATGGAAAAACTGCAGCTATGATTGTAATAGTGGATGTGATAGTCATCGCCAAGCTATACAACTCCAAATGAAGGACAATTGATGCTATTTAATTGTCATTAAATCATTTCAATTGAGTTCAAAGGTATTGAATGACAGAATCAACCAGACTTAGATAAACCAGATAAGTATCTCTAGGAATTATGTCCATATTGGACAAAGATAAGTAAGTAAGGGGTGGTGGATGGACGAGCAACATGTCTGACTTCCATGTTTGCATCCTGTCACAGACCTACAATTCACGTTCACCTTTTTTATAACCACAATCACAATCTTTACCAAGTGTTTTAGTTTCCTAACCCTAACCATTTTGGAGCTATAGATTATTTGTGATAGCCGCAATCTTATTCTAACCTTTACCCTAGCATAGTATCCCTCCATGTGCAGATATTGTAGAAAGTATAAAAAAAATGGTCAGCACTGGAAGTAAGAAAACCTTGTGTGCTTGCTTTTGGCTGATGAGAATATCGGATAATTCTGCAAAACCCAGGATTACATTCAAACATACACACGGACACAAATACTTATTTAGCCTCTAACCTGAATTATCACAACTACATACCTATAACATAACATAACATAACATAACATAACTAACCCCAGGCCTTAACCGATAACCTAATAATTCTACCTAATTCTTTTTAATATAAATTATTGGCTCCTTATTAAGCACCTACTTTGAGTCCCCAAAATGTGATGGTGTGCACAGATTTCTGTCCCCATTTGATTATTACAAATATACACATATGGTATGCACACATTGACACACATAAGCAAAATTAATGTTTCATTTGTTTGTACTGTATGTTTTATTATTTTGAACAATAATTTTCTCTGCCTCAGCATTGTGTTGAATAATACAAATGTGTGAGGCTCAGTACTGTGGTGTTCAGTCCTCAGTCTGAAGGTCACGTCCCTCTTTCAAATGCGGGCCAGAGGGCAGAGAGTCTTGGACAGCAGGACACATCCAAAGGGAGTTTCCACACATAATGGGCTCTAACACCCGTTGCAGAGAGAACAGGGGATGTTTACTTTGTTGACTGACCTTGCACCCTCTCGCTCCCCGCAGGACAGACATTGATTGTGTATGATCTGTTCCGGCATCTGAGAATCCAGTTAAAGAAATGATTCAATGCACTTTGACACAGCGATTTTTTTATAGAAGTTCTAAATGGTTTTGCTTTATTTGTTTTTAAAATATATATTTAACCATGGAAATTGATGTAGTTATCTCAAACTGGTAACAACCTTTTTCTTTAGTGTGTTTGATTGAACAAGCTTTTCTTATGGGACAATTTGTCTGAATCAAATTGTATTTCTGTTATCAATATAAAATAATATTTTTATTTGCTACATTATCATTTTTTCCCATACCTCACTTGTTTAAGCTCCTAAATAAAATTGTTTGCAGAATTTCACAATAAAATGTATCCAATTTTAATTATATTGCATTAAAAAAAACATATCAAAATGGAGAGAATGCTTATACTTAAACAGTGATAAATTACATTGTCTTTTGTGCTGTAATAACTAAATGAGCTGATATCTTTAATTATGGGTATTGCATCACCATTATTTCTGCACACTAGCATGCATGTATGCAGGCTCATTTTAAGTAAAATCACTGTGGTTCATTAAAGAAAGATAG
>NW_023339785.1:7369885-7396495 GCF_004916995.1 Morone saxatilis
TATTATTATGACTTTATTCTCGTAGACCTAATATTATGACTTTATTCTTGTAATATTATGACTTTATTCTCGTCATTTCCAAAAAAAAAAAACTCTTAGTCTGGCCCTAATACTCCGTCGTAGTATTTAGCCTTAGAAGTAAATACTAATATCAGAATGCTAACATACAATGACAATGCTAACATGGTGATATTGAACAGATATATATCCATCTTAGCTTAAGAATGGATCACCAAAGTTATTTCAGTTCCTCCTAAGGGAAACATGGATGTCAGCACCAAATATCATGGCAATCCATCCAATAGTTGTTGAGACATTTTACTCTAAACCACAAATCTGTATCTCATGGCGGCAGGAGAGGAAAACTCAAGAGATCACCAAAGTCGGTATGATTCATCCTCTGGTGACCACTGATGTCAGTGAAAATGTCATGGCAATCCATCCATTAGTTTTGAGATATTTCAGTCTGGACCAAAGTGGTGGACAGATCAACAAACAGACAATCATTGTCATTCCTAGACCATGCTGCTAGCATGCAAAAAGCACTTTAATTTACAGTACAGTAACTGCACTGTAGCATTTTATGCTGGGTAATTATTTGATAATTATAGGTGCCTGAAGTTAAAATGATAGGTGCCCAAATGACTTTAGTTCGGGTAAATATAGGTTCATCAAATAACATAGGAAAAGGTAAAAGATGCAGTGGAGCTGGTACAAAAAGCCTGTATATACCTTCTATGAGTAATAGTAAATGTAATAATAGCATTAATAAATACTGAACAATATCTCACATAGCATATAGCAAATGAAATACTTAACCATAGGCTACCACCTTCTACTATTACTCCTATCTTGGCACAACCTTATGTTTAAGATCAATAAGGAACCCATCAACTTCCCTGCATGGAAATGGAGTAACCAGCCTGGGGCACTTTTTCAGTGGCATACAAACATACAATTTGCCCCACTAATGCAACTACCTGTACATACAACTGAAAGATACCTTAAAGGAGAAAATTGATGTCCATATCTTAGACAACTTCAACCCTCCTTTCCTTCTCAAACCATTCTCATTTCAACCAAAATGGAACTTACTCTCACAGATTTATAAACGTTTCTCTCACCATGTACACATAAAATGTATCATATACATACATACAACCACTTCCATGCATTCAGGCTCTGCACACCAGTTGGTTGGTTTTGCTCGGCGATCACAGGAAAGCTTTCCGAGATCCTCAACCTCAGCATCCCCCTTTGTCCCTCCATCTGTCTCTTAGGCGATCTCTCCTTGCTTACAGTCCCACAACATCTCCGAATGTCTTAATAGCATTAACTGTGGCCAAGAAAACCCTATTACTCAACTGGAAAGACAGAACTAAACTATCAACAAATGATTGGCTCAATTCGTTATCAGACCATGCAAACTTAGAAAAGACAATCTGATCCCATTTCATAACACTTTGTCTTTCTTGCAGTTCATCCAGAGCAGATTTCTCTACACCACCGCTTCCACCCAGGTCTTCTCAACCCCATTATTATAACTCAAACTGACAAAACAACCCACACATAACGGGCATGCCCAACACTACCTATGAAGACTTGTACCCCCACCCACTCACCCTCCCTTTTTTGGTTTTGTTTTGTTTTTCTTTGTCTTCCTGCCTTCTTTTTCTTTTATGTGTGTGCATTTTATGTCCTCATGTCCTTGTGTTTCTGTTGTGGTTTTCTAAATTCTTTTTTTGTAAATACAATAAACAAAGTTAGAAAAAATATATATATATATATATCTTACCATATATAAAGTCAAATAGTAAATAAAAATAACCTACAATATTATATATGTATATAAAAAAAATATAAAATTAAGCAAGGTCTGTTTCTATTATATATGATTATACAGTTCTCACCATATAATTATTCTTCTTATACACTGAATACATTTCACTACAACATAGCGCATTGTTGGAGCACATACCATATATAGTCAAGTCAGGTAGGTCATGTAAGGACAGCATAGAAGTAGCAGTAAAAGTAACATACTTCTAATAATCGATGATGGATGGTAATGACAACCACCCCTCACCCTGCTAACCAGCAATAAAAATCACTATAATAATCAATACAAAAGATACAGAAATGAACTTTAAGTAAGTTAACTTCTTCACTGCAGGGACATATTATGTTCCTCTCCTCGTGATCCTCAAGCTCAGTCCTTTCGCCTCCCCTTGCAGACTCTGGCATGCTGTACTTGCTGTTATTGTGTGACTGAGCACTTTCCAGTAAGTGAGGGCAATCCAAGGCATGATTGTGGCTGAGACCGGCTTTGGCCGACACTTGTAGCACAGTGATTCAGCTTCATCTTTCCTGCATCTAATCTCTTTGTCACCTCCAATGCTGAAGCGGCCAGATCTCAGATCCATTCTGCATGGCTGGTAACCCAATTAACTTGTTCCTTATCAATCCATGGGCCCCTTCTCATTGCCTTTCATCACTGAGAGGACTAAGGGGGATCAGAATTTGAGTGTACAATTTACACACATTGATATGAAATATGAAAAGTGCTAATACTTTCATTTAGCAACTATAAAGGTACTGTTATATCACAGATGAATTAATTCACACAACTAACTACATTCACCGAGAACATAGCAGTTAGAGGTTTGGGGAGGTTATCGCTACAAACAACACATCTCATATCATGTGGGAAACATTGGTCTACATTCAAGCAAATCCTCCTTTTTCCCAGCTGTAACTGCAATGCCGCTGAATACTTTACAGCAGCACACGGAGGGTATAATTGAGACTACCTGTCAGTTCTGATGCCAGTGCATGACTATCATACACAACACACACCATGCTGCAGTTTTCAGTTTGAGACATGAATGTTTAAAATCACAGTGAGGCATCTGTGCCTGCACTCCTAAAGTAGATTTATACCAGGCACCAACCAGCATATGACTTGTAGCTAGAGTGCTTTTACTCTTCTAACAGATTAAATAGTAATAGTATGTACATTAACACTCATTTGGAGTTGTGTTTCTAGCCTCACTGTTCAATATATGTCCAATAATCAGTCTGTTTTTGCTCCGTTGGTCTCTACCAGCTCTGGAGGGAAATATTTGTTTGCTAAATGATTATCAGCTAGTTGTTAATTTTTCTGTGTTGATTGGTGGTGGGCAGGTAGCATACGGCTGGTCTATAAGAGCTTGTTCGCATAAAACAGCTGCCTGCTGTGGCTTGAAACACCACAATTAGCTGACGGATTCTGAAACAATGAGGGGAACTGCAGAGTTGGGTAGCAATTCTTTGTGGATTTGTCACTATCAGTTACCCCTTACATATATACATAATCATTTAATCTATTAGTAAAATAAAAATAATGATTATAGCTGCTTCAAGGGCACTACTAGTAGAATCGAACATTTTAAATGGTGGTTCCCCCCAGTGAAAAAATTAAGAAAGACAGCAATGCACTTCTACCACCACTCATCCATACAGAGATTAATGGGCCAACACAGACAACACTGGTTTTGACTGTGATTCTTACATTTTTCCTCAAATAAAAACAAATGATATCTGAATAATTTGCGAGATGCTATAATTGTGTTATTTCTTTACCCTGCCTGGACCCTTCCTGCATCTCAGGCCTTCAACAGAAGTGGCTTAAGCAATGCTATTGCTATTCTACATTCGTGCATCCTGAGTAAATTTAAACCTGGATTAGCATTCAGAAAGTCCTCTAGTCACAAATTGTATGATTTTGACTCATCTTGAATTCTAACCAAAATCTTCTTATTTGCTATCTAGTGCACTATAAACAAAACATTTGAGTGTTTGAATTATCAGTATAACATTTACATACTACATAGGGCCATCTAATTAATGGTGTCCGCAGCGTCTTGACAAGTCGAAAGTCCAATAATCTGAAATTTAGGCCTTAAAATATCTAAAATATGATTTTGATTTAATTTAATTTAAATTTCAATAACAACATAAAGTAGTTCTTAAATTGCAATCTTAAAAAGTCTTACATTTTACCTGTTGAAACCTACAGAAATCCAGTAATATTACTAGTGTGGAACAAAAGATGCAGCTTGTGTACTTCCTTTTTTTTTCAAAACAATTGGACTTTTATTTTAATTACATTTATGCACCCCTGTATCTGTCAGTGATGGTGCAAGATATTTGATATTATTAAGTTTATTATTTAGGAATTAATGAATGTGTGAACAAGGAAGAGATTTGGACACAACCTTGATGTCTGTTGTATAGCAGCAAGCAATTATATTATTTCCACATGGAACGTCTATAACAATACATGGTAGACATCAGTAAGCTGAAAATCAAACACCTTCAAAAATAATGCACAGTCCCAGTGGCCCTAGCCTGCAGTACAGCTGCACCATTTGATGAGAGCTAACGAGCAATGGTCAGCCTCGGAGGCTGCAGCCATGTGTCTCAGTGCTCCGTCTCTCTTTCCATCTCCCTGTTGCATATTTCATCCTCACTCACCTTTTAGTCGTTATGGAGACTCCAAATGTCACTGATTTCTATCATCCAAATACCCCAAAGCTCTCATATGGACATTATAGAAAGAAAAAAAATCATCTCACACTTTAAGAGCTACAGCACTACACAAAAACACTCTGTGGATGCACTACACACCGTTTATGATCTATATCACAATTAGAAATAAAAGGTCTCCCTTGGTGAAAAATGTCAGTTGGGTTTGAAAGAGTTCAAGTCTTTTTCTCTGTCTGGTGTGGGAATAGATGGGGAAAGGGTAAATGGTAATGATTCTTTCAAAAGGTTATTGATGTCTTTCTTGACCTCCTTTCTTGAGTGTTAGTGGTGAGGGTGCAGTGGTGTTGCTAATGTTTTAATTACTGTCAGTATTTACAATTAAAAACAATTGCAAATTGTGAAAATTTTGTACTTATTTTGAAAAAAAAATAAGTCAGCAAATGTACCTTATTTAAAATGTATTTAATGGCACATTTTAAAAAAAATATTTTTTTACCAAAAGTTGCTTTTTGCTTAAGTTTGTCTTTCTCCTGTCACTATGGATGGGTCTGGTATATAATGATTAAACAGACAAGATAAGGTTCACAAAATTCTGAGTAGTAACACGTTTATGAGTAAGTAACAAATCAGTTATCTCATAGAATAACAGTAAATGTGCATAAAAATACATACATTTATCAATTCCCATACAAGAGTATTAAAACAGTTTTAAGATTAACTGCTAGTCTGTGGAACTTGCAGCTTCAAAGTTTTCAAAGTTACATATGAGCTGCAAAACCAAAAATCCCTGCAGGGGATTACCTTCAGGCTATTGTCCATTTTATCCCCCTCTGCTGATCTATAAATATGTCACAGTCAACAAAATACTGACATTATATGTGAGTATGACATTTGTCTTTGTGTGAAATACTCAGATGAGACAATTAAAACCCTTGCATGTGCAAGCTAAATGTGGCTCTGACTCTCACAGCAGTCTAGCTTGCTCCCACTGACCCCTGTTAATGTTTAAAATGAGACCGGATAGCAGGGACAGTTCTCTGCTTAAACTAACATACATGTGTCAAATGTAACAATTAAGCAAATGTAACTGCTAGTAAAGTAATAACCCTTTTATTCACGCCCTTTAACTTCACTTTACATGTTACATAATCTGAAATAGCATATTATCAGTTTTACTATTTCTGTTTGCATTACATAGTGCTTATGTTTTTTAATGAATGCTACAACTATTAGCGCTTTAATGATCCAGTTTTATCAAACTGTATCATAAAGGGTATCTTAAAAATGATTATTCCTTTAGGAAAACCCACCTAATGTTTATAGGATATCTGCCTGAGAGGCAACAATATGGCTAGAAACAAGATCAGGCCATCTGGTGTGTGTGTGTGTGTGTGCACGCGCATGCGTGAGTCTTTTTCTGTTTCTCTTAGAGGCCTACAGTTTTAATGTTTTGGAATTTGTAATGATCATTACACAGGTCTAATTTTCCCCTTCATAAGTTGCTGCTTGTCCTCAAACAAAGCATCATCATGTTCTGCTAATGGTCTGCATAAAACAGTTTGTTCGTTACATATTTCATCTCATTCACAGTACTCTAGCGACAGTACACGATAAATGTAGTGTTTTCCTGGTATTAGTGACACAAAGTCGACCACTTAAACCATCAGTTTGTAGAGCTAAGCACTCAATTCAAATCTTTATGTAACCAGTGCTGGTGATTATAATGAAAACATTCAGAAACAAAAAAGACTTAAACTTAAATAAAGTTATTACTGGGATAAAACTAATGTAAATGTGGGTTACAGTGTAGCTGCTGTGGCGAGCAGGGTAATTCATAAAAGCACTAGATTGCTTATTTTATTTGCTGTGCACAGCAGCCACTGTGGCCACAAGTAACATTTATGGGATAATGGTTTCTATATAACTATAGGGTCATCAGCCTAAACTAAAATATGATTTTGAAAAGTTATTATCTACTGTAGCTCTTTTTAAACGTACATGTCACTATTCATTACTGATTAAAATATGTGTAGAGGCTTATCCAGCATTGCCTTGCTGCTACATTGCCAATAGTGTGATTTTTAGTCTAGAAAAACCCAGTTACAATATGCATTTATTGGAAGTGTGAATTCATTGAGAAACTGTTGAAAATCTGTTTACAACAGAGTTGTTATTTGGCAGGTGATTTGAAGGAGAACACTGTTTCAACCAGTGTAACAAAGCCAGCATCAGTAGAGCTCTGCCTAAGGCTCTAAGGCTGAACAATGGCTCATAAACGGTCAAAAGGTCCAAAATATTGCTAGGAGCAAGGCCTTGATGACCACTAAAAGTTATCAATCAAATTTTAAATCAATCATGAAACTGACAGGCAACCAATGTAAGGATGCCAGAATAAGAGTAATGTGTTCCTGTCTCTTTGAGCTGATTAAAAGCCCTGCTGTAGCACTGAGGCTGGGTTTGCTGGTAAATAAAATGTCACAGTAATACCAAAAAAATTATATATATATAATTTTTTTGGTATATATATATATATATATATATATATATATATAGTTACAGTACAATGACAAAAAATTATAAATATATATATATATATATATATATAAATAAAAGTGTGTTAAAAGTGTGTATGACTCTTTTATACTAGTGATAGACATGGCTAATCTAATTTTGGCAATATTTAAATCTGGAGAGAACATGACTGAATTAGTGTATCTTTAATGTTGGTCAAAGTTTAACTGTGATTGAAGATGCTACAGTGTTTTAGGTGCAGCCTTCATAATATTTGTCAAAAGATAAAGAGACTGCTGAATTTGTCAAGTTGTCATACTTACACTCCTTGAAACTCTGACACATCCAGTCCTTTTATGGCTGTCTGAATTATGATGTTTCCCCTGAAAGATTTGTATCATCTTGCTGTATCACTGTGAGGTCAGACAGAGTTTTCAGGGTTCAGAACATTGCCGTGTACAGTTTCATGTGTGTTTTATGGGCTGGCTGCCTTGCTCAAGGGTATAACCGATTTTCTTCATTCTTGGGTTACTGGCACTAGGTACCGTAACTCTTAAAAAAAAGAAAGAAAAAAAGGTCCTTTGTTGTTTTATAAGGAAAACCTTGCAAGAGCTTCTGCATTCATCTTTAAGTAACCTCATTTCACTGACCTTTTATACGCAGCAGCTTCTCTTGTGCATGATTTGGTCTTGCATACTGAATTTTCCAAGGTTCTCTCTGAATCAAGCTTTATGAAACTGACCAACTTGACAGCCTCCCACATAATGAGAAAATAAGCCTAAGTATATTTGTATTAGTCATAACATCATTTGTCTATGTATCTGTCTGATCCATCCAACACTGGTTGAACACACTTAAAAATTAGGTGGACAGTGGAGTTTTACATTTTAGTCACAGTACAGAATATTAAATAAGGGTACAAGGCTTGGCGAGCCGTTTTAAAAGTTCATTTGAAGGTCTGTTAAATGACTGAATGATGTATTCAGTGGGCCGTGATGTTAATATTGTTTTTCATTTTCAGTTGTTATCTACTTTTTATATTATCTTGGAAAAAATCCTTATCAACAAGTATCCAATAGGTCATGGCCAGTGACTTTGTCAACAACACTTTACTGCGGATGTTTGTGCAACATTTTGTCTTAACGTGCAGTCAGACATTCCACAAATTATAAAGAATAAAAATAAATACATGAATCACTAACTACATTATTTTCAATATTACAAGGACACGACCCTGGTCTCTTCGCTTATGTCAATGACAGTGTAGCTACAAAGGATTTGTTGCTTTCTTCATGAGATTTTTATGTGGAAATATAAAATAAAAAGGTGATTTAGTGTAGGCATTAAAGGATAAGATGACATTCTGTATCATCAACAAATATGAAGAGAGAGAACCAAGAATTAATTGATCCTATACTAACAAGTATTGCCTGTGTAGCCTAGCTTTTTCCTCTGTACCTTGTTGTCCAAAAGCTATTAAATAGAACCTCAATGAGCCACATTGTTGCACTGGGCGACATTCCCTAATTATGATGAACATGGGCACTGTAGTATGTTTTGAGTCATATAGTACACAGTCCTGCTGTAAACATTAATTTGCTCACTTATTGTGTATGAGTACGCAATTCAAAATAGTCCCCAACTCCTCCAGTTTGAGTAATGCTAAAAAACAATGCCCAACTGTTTTAGGACAATAGTTTTTTAAATGAACGTCTATATTCAGGACCCACTTTTATCAAATGTATGTCTTCAGTAAGAACAAATGGGCTTGGTGCTGAGTCCTGTAGCACGCTAAAAAAGTCAGAGTATTGAGAGATCAATTAATGCAGTGTTAGGGTTGGTCTTGTACGGGATTTGTTGCCAATAACATAAAATATTGCCAGCCTTCACTCTATCACTATAACGGAAAACATGATAGCTGCATAGTTTTACTGAACTGTAGTGACTGCATTTCATTTTCTAACAAAAGTATTGCTTTGTCTTTAAAACAATTCACAAGTAAAGCCTGCTTTCTGCGTCATGATATAAGGACTGATATAACCTCTCTGCACATGCTCACTCTGCTCTGTACTTGAGGTTTAACGAGTGCATGCTCCCTAATACATCAGCTGCACCTGCATCTAAGGAACCTACAGGGTCATTTTAGTGGGACATGTGCAAGAGTATGTAGTGTGAACTAAATCGACACTTGCTAACTGTTTAGCAAGTTATCAAGACGAACGCATATACTGTAGGCTTTGGGAATTCAAGCCATCAATAAATAGACTTTGGGCATAGAAGTCTCAAAAGGGTCTTCTCAGTATCTCTAGAAGACTGTTGAAAGAATTGTTCCTCAAGTTTAAAAGACGCCATTAAAAGAAGTGTTTTTCAACTTTTTAAAAAAAGCCATAGAATTTGGGGCACTCACTAGAGAGCTATCAAGATAGAGCCTTAGTCTCCTTCTCTTTGAAAGTGCTGTATCTGTTTCACAAGGTAACAATTAAATTGCAGCTGTCAGCAGTGGAGATATTAAACTTGTTCCCGGTTCTGTCTCACTTTCTGCTGACGATGACCTTGGTGGGGAGACGGAGGTTGGCCACTGAAGCCTCATGCTGGTTGAGAGGGTTCGCGCGCTCTGTCTCGTGGAGAGCCAGCCATCTGGGAAAGGGATATTCATCACACTGAAGCAGCACACACACAGCCACTGGCACAGACACTATCATCATCATCACCATCATCATCATCAACACTCGCCAGCATCATCACATGTTCCCGGGCTCTGTGAAAATCCTGGACCGCCAGCACTACTGTCTCACAAACTGATGTCACGCAATGTCAACTAATCACCCAAGGTGATAGTATTGGATGACTGCCAGGTTTATCTTTATCAGTTGTTTTTTTTTATTTAAAATGTCATCACCATCCTGCTCATGAATATACTGTAAACGGTTGCTTGATTTTGTATGCCAAACTACAGACCAGTGCAGGTTTTAATACCTATACTGCTAAATGCATTGTTTGTCCAATGTGTTTTTCTGTATTATTTGCAGCACTTTGGTCAGTTTATACTGTGTTTAAATGTGCTTTATAAATTAAATTTACTTACTTACTTACTTACTTACTTGTCAATGCCTTCCAAAACAACCCATATGTCTGTTCCGAAAATGTAGCTTTTAACAAAAATTCCAGCAGGAAGACAGGGATTATTCTAATATTGCAATTAAGATGGGAAGCAACCCCTCAGTATTTATTCACTGATTTCACTGGGATTAAAGTTTTTTACCTATGTAACCTCTAATCATTTAAAAAAAAATTCCCATAAATGTGTCCCCTGTGACTCTATTAGTCATGCTAACTTTGCACCCATTGTAGAGATTTAGGGGAAATAAGGACTCACAAAACAACCCCCCGGTACAAGCAGCACAAGCCAGTATATCAAATAAACATGATTTTAACATGAATAATTTCAGATGCTTGTCTCAAAGTCTGACTGAAAGTAAACCTAGAGTAGCCCTTTTAGATAACTGCATAGAGTATTGGTAGTATAGTCACCTGGATGAGAAATACACAGGGTTGAAATATACTGTAATTTTGCTTGAAATATCTGATCTGCCACCGATGTTATCAATGTATGCTTAAATTTAGAAGAAATTTACATTGGCTGTTGGGCAATAGGGATAATTGTTTTCTTTGTTTTGTTTGATTATTGTAGTCTTGGGTATATCTGCTGCTCTCAATGTGTGTGTAGGTTCTTTTTATATGTCAGTTAATCATTGTTACGTCAGTTGTATATTTGTTGTTTTGGGATCGGCTGTTTTCCTCCCCTGAGTGTGTTTGTGAGACCAGTAATTATTGATCGACATTTGTCAGGTGTGTGGGTTCTTGATTGACTGGGGTGACAGTTGGGAATTGGTCCATTAGCTGGAGGCACTTGCAGCTGATTGGTTGCTCAGACTGTATCAGGCTATATACAGAGCCAGAGTCAATTGCTGGGAAAGAGGGTATTCTTCCTCACCCGCTGACCCAGCTACACTGACCTTTGTATCCACAGTGGTGACTGTTATATGTTGTACATCTCTGTTGGAGAGCTCTTGCAGGTGTGAGCTGTCTGTAATGTTATCTTTGTTTTCTTCTATGAAATAAACTGCTGTTGGTTTTCTTTCAGTGTTTTTTTTTTTTGGTTATTCCTACTTGGTTATCCTTATCCACCCTAATAGTGAATTTTTTACCCTCCGAAAAACGAACAAGCAAATTGTTGTGTACCAGCTATTGTGTTGTGGTCTGCTTTTGGGAATTAAACAAAACGAGTTGCTTTCATGTTGTGCTTTAGCTTCCCCCAGGCGGTAAACAATGATATTATTATTAAGAAATGCTAATAGTTCATCACATGATGCTGTTTTGTCAAAAATAAGCGAGAACACTAGAAGTAAAGTTAGATTTATACAAAACATTTTAAAAACTCATTTACACACTAAATATCAAACTATCCCAGTATGCACAACAAGGAAAATTGTAACGATAGTTCTAAATAAAAATGACATATTTTGCTGCTGTCACTGCTGTCTGTCAATGAACCTTCAGCTCATGAAGGCAGAGTTATACATAATTTCTCTGAAGAATACACAATAATAACAATTGTGAATTCCATGTACTCAAATGTGCTGCGTTTCCATTTAATGGTATGGGAGCATATGTTCCCTAGTTCCCAAGTTTCCTAACCCCCTACAAACTAAGGAACAGTAAAACTGAGGAACAAAGGAATGACCCCCATGGGATGGTTCGACTTGACTCTACTTCCAATTTTTTGATATGTCATTGTGGATAGTACCTGGTACTTTTTTTGCTATCTGCAGTGGAAAACAAAATAGAAAAACTAAAAGCGAGATGAGTTGAGCCGTACCATGCAGTGGAAAACAGCACTGTACTTGCGTATAATCCTGCAATACCTCTTAGTTCCGAAACATCATTACACAGTTTTTATTTTTACCTATCCTGAAAAAAAAGGTTTATATTAAATGTACTCATACATTCTTTAGACCTATAAACTACAATTCTGACATTATTAAAAGATAAAAAGTTATAGTTACAGTACAATGAGAAAATTGATTAATCCTATAGGCCTAAACTATAGGCTTTAACTTTATAGACATCCAAAGCTAAATCAGAACTGGTTCTTTTAGAAAAAAAAAATCACATTTACATTTCTAATAATAAAAATAATTAAAAATTCAACCCTAGAACACTTCATGTGTCTAGATAAGGACAGATTGTTTTAAATAAATGGGTTGTTTGTAGCCAGGTAAAACACAGAACACACAAAAACCTGAACATAAAACACAATCAAACACATTACAGATGCTAAAATCCCAACAATGTGTATCAGCGACAGCATAACAAAACCCTGGTGTACATCCAGCCACCATCATCCCACTCAAAACAATCATCTTCCAATATATACAAGGACTACAGTAACTCAAAGCGAGTTTGCTCATATAACATGTTCTGGTGCTTCAAATGAAGAAGAAATTGTGAATATACATCATAGTGTGTCCATAGGCACATATCATATACAATGTTCCTAACGTGTGACATGATGAAAGCAGCACATTGATGTTTTCTAGAGAAAAAATAAACAGTCCATACATATTTCACTGACCCTTCTTTCCTGGTGAGCCCACTATGTCTGCTTGACTGGGTGGCTATGAGGGTATTTACTGGTGAATGACAACTGCTCCACCACAATGGCACCCTGAATCGCATGCATTATTGAAAAATGTCAGCTCTGCCTGAGTGTTTGCATCCCAAAACCCTGTGACAGGCTGGGTGCCAAGACATACTTGTCATGCACGATCATGAGCTTCTTATAAAATGAAAAGAGATTCAAAGAGGGCTAGGGAAGAAAATTCTTTGAATAAAACATTCCCTGAAATGGACATATACTTTTTAGTTGTCCACCATGTTTTCAGCCAAAGCAGAAAAATATGTTATAACTGCCTGGTCTGGACCTGATGTGTATTTAGCATAATTAAATGTAATTTCAATTTGTGTTTCACCAACTTTTTTTGAAAAGGAGGATGGATTATATGTTATGGGCAGAGACCACGGGAGACAAGGTTATTAACATTACATTAGGTAGGACACAAGTTTTGTTTTGATACCTTGTGAATGTGCTTGAACTTGTTAACAGAAATTAGTTGTGAAATTGGTGCAATCAGGTCTGTGTCTCCCGGTCGGGTTCAGGTTCAACATTTCTCAATTCTGGGTCCGGGTACCAGCTTTTAAATAATAGATGGGTCCGGTTTGGTAGAATGGCTTTGTGTTGGTGTGATCCATTACTTTTTGATGGAGACAAAGAAACCATTTACAACCTTTATCTTTTAATACTCAACTAACCAAGTGACATCTGTCAACCAGAAAGCAACTTAAACAAAGAAAGGATAAACAAAAGGTTTCATGAAGTCTCTTTGCCAGAATCTTCTTCTGTGTCCCATTGATATACAGTACATTATACAAACTGTCTTCAATTTTTTAAACTTCCCAGCAGTTTCCTGCTACCTGGCGCACGTTTGTGACGTATGCCTATGTTCCACTTTGCCTCTGTGCTGTGTTGTCACTCTGCCACAATGTCTGCTGCTTGCTCCACCCAGGTTCCAACACTCTGCCTGTATTTTTCTGCTGCCAAACATCTGCCAAGATGGCAGCAAGCAGCAAACCAAAACACAGACATTGCAGCATTCCTTCCTAAAAATTTGGGCCACAAAACAGGCATCCATTTTATCTCTACAGTCTGTGGTTGATCAACGTATTTTCCAGTGGTACATGGTCCAAATGTATTAGAGTTCCTATTTTAAACTTGTTATAATTCACAGAGGATAGTGATTTGTTGTGGAGCTCCGGGTGAGAGGTAATTTCTGAGATGCATGACTTTATTTGTCCATGCAGACGTGTAGTGTGTGTTTCATTAATATAGGTGTCACACCTGAGGTGCAGTGATGTCAGATGTTAACATTTATACTAAATTACTTTATTTATAATAGGAAGTTTTGCCAGGCTGCACCTGGCTTCCAGACAGCAATCTCTTAAGACTTTCCTGACATATTTCAGGATATGAAATCAGTCAGAGGATGATTCATGGAGATGATTGCTGTTGGATTCTTTTTAATTAGGTTCTCTTGCACGTTTGTTGCATCATTGTGGCTAATCTGGATTGTTGAGAAATTCTGTAATTAGTGAAAATGTTTGTTATATTTTATATGCAGACGGTCTGTCTGAGGGTCCCAGAAGTTTTGTAAAGCTTTGATACAACCAAACTGAGGTTGTTAATTTTCATGAACAAATCAGTGTAGTCACACATTGTGAATATTTTACATTGCATTAAAACTCTATTTCACATCCTCTTATTGCTGCATATTGCAGAAATATTTGCAGCGTTGCCTTGACTGAACTAAAAGTTTGCATGGTCATTTATACATTGAGTCAGCTTCATAACCTTTTGACCCTCATTGCCTGTGACTGTGTGTATAATTGAATATATGCATGAAAGGTAATGTTATCATGGGAACCGTGTTGCATTGTTTAGGATTATTTGCTTACCGTGATCCATCTATCATGATCAGTAATCCCCTAGTTGATTGTGCTGCAGCTAACTATCGCGACCAAAGGATCAATAGTGTATTGTACTCAATAACAAGCTCTGCTGAATGGCTGATAAATAAGACAGACTGTAGTGTATCAGTCAGGAGCTGTGTTGTGTGATCTTGCATGCTGAAATGAAGCTGATGCTTTGTGTGTGAAAGGAAGTGGAAATTTACTCTTCAGTAAACTAGAACAAAACATACACGAGATACAAGTTAATAAAGAGAGCTCCAAAAATGCTCCAATGAGCCACACAGACAGATTAATTACAGCTTCATTACAATGAATGTGAACCAACAAAATCATAGATCTTTGATTGTGGTCATATTCTTCTACAAACTACACATTCTATATACGGCTCTTCACTAGTTGTTTCTCATAATGTGTTTTCTTTAAATTATATAAATGAGGATAAGATGATTTGGTAGTGCAGTCATTTGACATTAATAGTTGGGAATTCAGAGTGGTGTGAGGCACATTCTATTATTTCTATATTTAACATGAAAATCACATCATCTTTTAATTTAAAAAGATAAATGGACAAATGCTCATTAACATTAATTGTTTTTCTGACATCTCAGCAGAGAAGATTGGTGCTGTACGGTAAGCCACTTGTTTCCTTTAGAGAAAAGAAGGCTCAGCAACACAAACACACCTAATAACAGGGGCACTCAGAGGCTCTGCTACCGTGATGTTGGAAAAATATTCTACTTGAGTGCCCACACTGCTATTTCTCTCATACTCCCCCTCTCCCCCTTCCCGCCACCACCCATCTATCCAGTGCACTTTCCCTGCCACCTTTCTCTCTCCATTTCCTGTGTCACTGCTTCCCCATCTTCTCTTTCTCTCTCTCTCCCCTCCGACACCCCTTCTTCATTTCCTCTCTTTCCTACATCTCTCTCTCTCTCTGCTGTCTGTCCTTCTGTCTCTGTCCGAACTTCTGCCCTGCTCTCTTGGTAAGGATGCTTTGAACCCACATCGTACGTGGGTGAGCGACCCCTAAAAGCAAAGGGCTCCTCTTACCACAGGTGAATCACTTTACTTTGCTTTTATCTGGCTGCCACCGAGTCCCACGAAGTCAGATATTTGTGCATGAGCAGGAGCAGTGGGTTTCAGATGTCCATGTTGTATAGCCAAACAGCTATGAATAATGAAACAGAGGTGAGGTATAAGAGGGAGACGCAAAGAGGAGACATTCATCGCACATTTTCAAACAGGTTTTTGACTAGGAATAGATATTTTTACTTGTCCTTAAATAGTTCATGTGAAAGATGTCTTAAAATGTTGCTTTAAGAAGACATACAGTAACAATGATATACAGCATATTTTAAATAATTTGATCTTTAAACCTCTGTGAATATTCATTGGAATACATGATGAAATGTCTTTTTGGAGCTAAGGGGAGCATAATTTTACTTCCGCTAAAGTGAAGATTCCAAGGTGGCCTATTTAAGAATCCTATCCAAAATTCATTCACGCCCCAAAATTCTGATTCATCCCATCAACTTGCTCTGACATTTCTCTGACTTAAAAAAAAAAATCCTAAGTCCCAGCGAGCTTCCAAACAGTAATACTTGCCTGCGATATTATGGGAGACATCTCAAGGTCTTCCAGAGCAGCTCTCTAGGGTTGCCTAGCTACCAGGCAATTGCATGTCTCACAGCACCCACTCTTTTCTTGTGTCTTGTTCAACATGAACTGAATGTTTGCATCTCTACAGAGAGAGAGAGAGGCTAGCTGCCAAACACTACAAAGGCAGGCACATCAACACATGTTAATCATGCTCAATACAAATCCATAGTCCTTATCATACAAAAAGGGTCTTTCACTAAATAATTAAAGGCTGACTGAGATTGATGAAGTCAGTATAATGTCAGTGCAGTCTTTAATAAAGTCTCATTTTCATATTATGTAACTGAGTGGCTCAGCAACACATGTCAGGGAGGCATGATTGGTACTGGATAGACACAATGATTTTTTAATATCAACCTGTCATTGTGTCAAACTAACCATGTACAGTATACAGTATATCTACCTGTAGGTACTGTAGTGGCAACAACCTAATCATTAAATAATGAATCATATTTAATAATTAATACTTTGGCCGGTGCAAGTATGTACGAAAGTGATGAAACTAACTTCACAGACTTTAAAAGGAGTCAGCACTGTAAAAACAAGTATTGCAACAACATAAATAAATAAATCTAAAATAATCAGTAATTGTATTTCTTTTCAATTTGAATACAAATGCTCTTAAAGCAGCCATTATCTGTATTTGTTATATAAATAATGGTTTCAACAATGATAATGGTTTATATTAGTAGAGTTTTCAGCAAAAAGGCTAAAAAACCCACTGTTCTAACGTCCAGCACAAAACTGTAGACAGACAAAGTTAGCAATTCAACATTTAGCTTACATATTTACATCAGGAGTTTGTAGAGAGCAAACTGGAGCTAAAAATGGAGTGAATGTTGGACATTTATCATGTGACCAGAAAAAAATTAAAAATTAAATGAATGTGAATTTTGCAAGATATCTCCTGGATGTGTATATAACACGTTAGAAAAGAACATCATTGGGTTTGCCAACTCTGACAGCAATCTGTGGAAAAATACCAAGAAGCAAGAAGTGCCAACAACATTGCCTCACAAACAACACCAACAGTATAACTACATGACTACATGTGCACAAGTGCACTAAACAGTAACGTTAAAGATTCAGTCAAATGTCATCTATTAACCAAGGATTTTAACACACTCTTGGTGAGAGAGAGCGATGAGAGTGCCACAAAGAGACATAAACAAACACTTGCAACGACAGTGATATTTATATCATTAACCTGTAATATTACCAATGACCAAAGACCTAAGTGTAAAGTGGACTTCACGGGAACCTATCATTCAGCACCACAAAACCACAACACATGGCAAAGTAATAAAATTAGGCCTACAGTAGTATTTTTCATACCTAAGTGGCCTAACATATAAGTGATCTAATTTTATTTTTGAATATGTATGTTTCCTGGCATTTAGCAGCAAGATCTTCTAACATTTGGTTCAGTTGGTCTAAGGCTGTGTCAAGACCCTCTCATAATATGTATTAGATAGTAGAATAGAAAGAATGAGACCAGTTTTTTAAAGTGATCTTAAAGTGAACCTCCTCCTGTACACAGCACAGTACACATCATACAAACAGTCTATGTTTATGCCTGTTTGTGTCAGAGCAAGAGCAATGCTCTCGAGCCATCATCATCATCATAGTTATGCCTCTCCTCTAAATAGATAATGCACCTTATCAATGTGGCTGCTGCTTCCTTGTTTAAATTTTCAAGCTTCTGGGCGGCTGGCTGAATCTTTCTGAGAATTGTGCTGGCATTATTCCTATGACACTCATGCTGTTTCCCTCTGAACAGTTTAGAGCGAAGGTCAACCATGACAGAATGTAATTCTGTGACATTGCATCACTTCTCTCCAACTTCAAGATTGTTGTTTAGAACAAACACAAACAATTGTACAGAAAATACACATACCATAAAGGCAGCAACTCATCTTCCTTGGAATAATAGGCTTGCTACTATACCTTACTACACTGTTCTTGTCCTTCTGAGAGCATGAGCTCAGTTGCTGGGAAAAGTGAAAGCCACATTGTGACAACATGCTGTAGCACTTGATAATTAATTTCCAGTAAATCAAAAAAATGAAAGTGAGCCTTGTAACATTCTTGGCTGATGATGAAAATTCTCTGTTAGTTTAGTAAGTACTTTAGCATCAAACTCAAAGCTTTTATTTTGTGTTTAAGGCAGTTCTGAATGATGTGACACTTCCACACTGTATCAGCCTTTGTGTTTGCCTGCTCAGTTTCTGGTAAACCCAATTATGCTTTCTAAAATTCATTGAAGAATTATCTGCCACATACGCAGAAATATTGTTCAGACCCTGACTATTGTTGTTCAGAACATCCGTGACGCATGCTGTAATCAAAACCTTCTAGGAAAAGCAGGTTTTACTGGCTCCAATTAGTGTACTCCCTGTGCTGAGTAAGATACTTGAAATGGACTACTTACAAAAGCATCGGATGTTTGAGACCACGGCACTCTAGTATAGCGTACGTACATGTAGATGACAGGAAAAGTTCTGACTGTGCTGCTGTCTAGCAGTTTTTAATGTCATGGAGTGCAGTATTCTTATTGCCAAGCTCTTATTTGGACATCTCTGGCAGAACACAGCGGGTATTTTTCAATGCCAGCTTCTTTTAATAGAAAAAAACATATATCTCCACAAGGGAGTTGCTTGGATCCACTTTTATTATTTATTTTCTTGACTTGAAATTAATAGGAAAATGTTCTGAGTGTAATAGCGACACTTTTTCATTTGAACTTTCTAAAAAAAGTTGTTTCATGAAAATGTCATTAAAATATAGCCATTACTTTTGGAGATACCGTGTCCTGAACCTAAACGTTTGTCGGGGGACTGTGTGACAAGTCAAGAGCTGAGAATCAATGAGTTTGTAGTTAGTTAGTGAGTTATGATGGGACATCATCATTCTGGACATTGCTGTGAGTGGGGAAAATAATAGGAGACAAAACATATGATGATACTTGTTTAACAAACCATTGAGTTATTTTGAATGTTACATTTTAATGTTCCTCATACTGATTTAAGGTAGGAAATGACCTTTTTTACAGTAGGTGGGCTTGAATATTGCATTATTATACTCCGTGTCTCTGAAAGCAGCCACATAATGAATAAAATACATTTTGAGTGCATCACAGTCAACAGACCATCGGCAAAAGCTAAACTGTAAAACCTTCTAACAGGCATGACGAACTACAATCCACACAAATTATAACCCTCTGCAACCTCATAAAACACACGCCTGCGGATCTCTGCTTTTTTCCGTTTTTTACCTCGCGGGTGCCTCTGAATTCACCCTTTAATCAAAGAAATAAGATACACACCAGGGAAATTGCTTGAGATCACTCTACTGTATTTTCAGTGACTTGAGGTAACCCAGTTTGAAGATAATTTGTACTAAATGCAGCTATTGTGCTGCAAACCCTGGAGGAGTCTTGGCTGCCAAGTGTTTAATGCCATCATCTAATTTCTTTGGTCATTTTGTCATGTTTTGGTGGCAAGGTAATTTAAAGTTGAGTGTGTTTGTGCTCCTTCTCCATGGGAGTTTTAATGTCCTCTTTGATAATAATTCATTTAAAACACTCCTCTATCAGCAAGATTGTTTTGCAGCAAATAACGCCAATGCTATTTGAAATTGATTACTATAAGTTCCGGATTCAAACAGTGTGTGCACATTTGTTTGAAGGACATCTTCGCGTGTGGCCCCCACATGATAAATTACCACTTTTTTCAGCAAAATCTCTTTCTGAAATTCCACCATTTGAAACCACTGCACAGGCATCCAGTACTTTTCAACTGGTTTGTAGATCTGCCTCACCATTTGTAGATCATGTGACAGAAATTGCCACCACTATGATGGGCAGTCTCAAATTGCATGCCATCACTCCTCACCTTTATTCTGTGGCAGGCTAAGTGGCCTTTTCAGTCAGTGTAAACATTTCTAAAAGCACATCTAATCATCTGAATGAATAGTCCAAGGCAGCAATGGCCAATCAAGGGCCCTGGACACCTTCCTTTAAAAACATGGCTTTTAGCTGACTTTCACTTGCTCTGTAGTTCACACAACAATTCACAAACCTGTGAAAGACAGAAGCATCAGAATAAATTGTAACTGGTAATAACTAATATTTTTGCTGCCCTGCAGCCCAAAATGTACATAGCGTATCTCCAGGGGCTTCAGAGTTATTGATCAATAACAGTGACTTGACAAATTTGCCAGTAGCTGAGAATTGTTTGCTTTGAATTGACTCACCAAACTGTAGTCTGTTGTGGAACAAAAACATTACACCACAGGAGCTTCAAAACACTCCCAATCGTCAGTAGTTCAAGAGCTGAAGAACAACATTGGAGGATAAGATAAACCGGCAATTTTCCCAACATCAGTAAGATCTGAAATTGATTTTTTTGTCTGCTACAGCATACATATCTGCTCAGTAAATCACTTGTCCCAAATCAGAAAATTTTGGTTTCATGATGGTGCCCCCTAGTTTTGCATTAATTCAACCATATATGGAAACATATATATATACCAATAAAACAAACTTCATACAGCCAGTCAAATCATGCATAAAGCAGTGTCGCAGCCTTCTATCACATGCAGAGCAGATGGTCACTCTGAGCCAAACAGCAGCTACAGAACACGAGACACAGACTTTTAACAACCCACATTAGCTTCCCTGCCAAAGTCTCTTCCTTATCTAACTTAGACCTGAACACACGTCTTGTCCTGCACCATAGCTCGATAAAAGCTTTACTAAAAACGCGTATTTGAGTGTGGCTTGGAATGAATCATGTTTAAAAAGCTAAGTAATAACTGTTATCTGATTCAAAGCAATCTTTATTTAAAAACCGACACAGTGAAAAACAACAAAAGAAAAAACAGATTCAAGAACTAAAACTAAAACCATGGGGTTGTATTTGGACGACCAGAGTGGATTCTACTTATGTGTCTTTTCTATTGCATGTTGTGTTTTGGTTGTATGTTTTTATATAAAAGTTTATATATATTTCTTGGTATAGCACTTATTTACTTTGCACTTATTTTTTGTAGGGATCCAACTCTGGTCGACAGAAAAAAAGAAAAAAACATAAAACAATTGTCCAAACTCAGCAATGAATAGTCCCTTCCCAAATAAAATGAAGGCGCCTAAAATGAATTATGGAGAGTAAAATAATGTTAGGTACGGGATACCAGGGATGGTAACCCGGACTAAAAAACAAAAGGAGAAAGGGACTAAACACTCAGTGGCTGCGTGCCTGTGCCTGTTTCAACTAAAAAGTTGAAATCTAAAAATCTTCTTTCTAAAACCTAATCCTTGATAACTCTGGGGGATACTTCAGGTCCTTCCTCGGACAAATCAGGAAGGACTTTCTCACCACAAGACCAGAGGACAGGAGAAAAATCATCCCATTAATCACCACCTACTCAACATATGGCGTAGCAGCAAACAAACACATTAAAAACAATTTCACCTAAAAAATACAGAACACAAACATGCTCCAGGAGTATAGAATAATCTCGACCTACAAGAGGAACAAAAACCTAAAGGACTACCTAGTTAAAAGTAAACTACCAGAACTAAACGCAATTCCTCAACAAGGCCCAAGTTACTTTAGACAAAATAAAACAATTAAAAACCTTACAAACAACACCACATACTCCATTAAACAGACCCTAACGACCCACACACACAACTAAGTATATGTCATAGTGATAAACACTGCGACATCTCATACGTAGGAGAAACAGGCAAGACAGTTAAAACTAGACTGGCACAACACATATATAACATTAAAATCACAAAGACACACACACACACATCTAGTGGCACACTTTATTAACCATGGTCTAGGGTCATTAGAAATAACAGGAGTACAACACAACATAAATTGGACACCGGAGGAGAGGAAAAAAGCAGAAAGACACTGGATCAGAAAACTGAACACCAGATTCCCCCACGGTCTAAATATTAGGAATTATTAAAACACACCAGGGCACAAACAGCAAGAATGGCCAGCACACACACCCTTTTTCCCAGGAAATCCCCACCAGGGATACTTTGGGAAAGAGGACTTTTTCTTTCAAACCTAGATAACTCTAATGTTTGAAACAAGTGACTGAACCTATGGTAACCTTTTTTTCTGTTTATTCACATAGAAGCAGTCTCTTTTCATGCATGCATGTTTGCCTGTTGTGTATTATAATTTCTTGCTCTGTCTTTGTTTGCAATTCTGTCTCCTAGAAATTCTCTTTTTGTAGTACTAATTTGTTTTCCTACTTACATAGTGGTGACAAATGTAAATGCTGCTGCATTTGTGTTCAAAGGCTAGGTTTTTTTTAATGAATGAAGCTGTACTTTCATATAATTCACTGTAGTCACATGGAGGTGGTCAGGGTGGATGGTGGGTGTAATGCAGGATTTTAACTCAAGCTTCATATCCTGACTTCTGCATGTGGTAAATAAACATTATTTCCCTAACCATAAGTGCTGAGTGCCTAAACATAACTGTAAAAGTGTATCAAGGCTGTAGTTGCTATGAGCGGACACTGTATTGCAAGAGCAGATATTGCTGGAAAACAAATGAAGTTTTAAATGAGTTTTAACATTTTGACTGACTAGAATGTTAAAAACATACTCCGGAAAGCATTGTGTTTCCTCCTAATTTAGGAGCAAAAGTATTTGCTATTGCAAATGGTGGTATATAAACATAATTTCTAGGAGACAGGGTTTTTATTTTCTGATTAAAGAAAACTCAACTCATATCCAAGTGTGAAAGCTGTGAAAGCTGTGCAAGATGTTTCAGTGACATTCTGAAACTAAATGACACAGCACCCTTATGTAAAACAGGTCTCTGTTTTAATTAGCTACCCTTCTTAATCCCTTGTACTTTTAAACTAGGGGAAGTGATGGCAGAGTAGTATCAAAACAATAGTTGCATTATCATGCATCTTTATAAGACATTTTATGCTGTTTACTCTGACTTCAATGATTATTTTAATAGTCCCACTTCCCTGAGTGGGAAGTTGTGCTTAAATCTTCAAGATCTATTAAAATGCATTGTTACAGTTCAATGAAAAGAGTCAATAATCACACTGCTGACTACAAAAATGTTTAAGAAATTATCCTTGTGGTACTGATGCAAAGACACGGACAACTTAAAGACTGTGCAGCACACACACAATACTCCACATATATGATTCAAGTTTTAGCTTCCAAATTAGAGGCATAGGCCGCACCAAAGGCCACTATTATCAGTGACACTGAAATTAATCTGGGTTTCTATCTGTTGCCAATTTACTGGGACAGACTGTTTGGTCTGACTTGCACATTAAATTAGATCTATTTTCCACCTTTTGTAAGCTTTCGGAGAACACACACAGAAGGCAGACATCATGACTGTGAGTGGTTTTGAAAGGTACATCAAAAGAGTGTATTTAAATCCCTAAAACATAACAATGAGATGCCTGATTTCCACGTGGCTTTGATGTGAAATGTCTTGATGTTCTCTCATATTTTTCTCTTGTAATACAAAATATCTGCACACAGCGAGAAACTTGGAAATGATAAGATGAGGAATGATTTTTTTAAACCTGTAATACTCTCAAACCTTTGCTCTTCGGTAATTTTGAAAATGTGGCAACTGCACATACTGGTATACATTATGAGTAGCATACAATTAATTACTGTTCAACTTCAGGTATCAGATTGAAGACATATTCATATATAACAGATTATTTATATATCCCCTAGTGACTGTTCAGCCGGATTTAACAAACTTCTTTAAATTACATCATATTAGAATTTTTAATTGGGCACTTGACATAAAATCATAAAATAAGGATATAAATATTTATTAGCTACTCATCTCCCATCTGTAAATGTACACAATGGAAATTAAATTTGAATGATTAATCAATCAAACAGATCTTGATGGAGAAGAAAATGGTTTGGTGGTGAAGATAATATCATTCAGTCATTATAAGCTCATGAATTGGTAATGGAGCAGGCTAGTTTTCAGCTGAAGATTTTCTCACTTCCAATAAACCCATGGAATGACCTTGGTCACATACTCAAGATAATTATCTCCCAAAATCAATGGTGGGGCCTTTGACAAATGTGATCATCAAGAAAACTCAGCATGCTTGAATACCACTTCCTATTTCAATCACATCTTTTCTCAAAAGTGTATAGTCTTAATTCCAGGCCAAAATAGTCAGCGTATTGTACTTGTTGAAGATATTCTGCTACTGAAATCTCAACAAGATGATAATAAAAATGACATAAAAAACTGATATGATTAAAGAGATTGAAAAATGGCCTACAGAAATGCGGCTATACACATTATGTCCGTTAATCAGTCATTAAGGCTAGTCATTTTTACTGTAGGTTCATGTTAAAGGACCAGTGTGTAGGATTTAGTGGCATCTAGTGGTGAAGTTGCAGATTGGAACTAACTGAACACTGCTCATGTCTCTATATACACTTTGAATGACCTGGGGCTGTTAAGTGTGTACGAAAAACTATGGTAGTCAAAAAACAAAAACAAAGGTCCCTATCTACAGCCATACAGTCTGTTCTTGGCTACTGACATTTTGTAGTCATCACAAACATTGCAGTTCAACATGGGCGAAGGCAACCTGTGCCGTCTGTAGATAATAATGACTCATTCTGTGGAAATTCTAACGAAAACACAACAATTCTTAATTTCAGGTGATAATGCACTAATTAAAACATACTTGCGTATATTATATTCCATTTCAGCCAATAAATGATCCTTAATGTTACACACTCGACCTTTAAAGCAACAAACAATGTAATGGCATGACATTGGTATAAAAACAATTAAATGAGTTTCAAGTTATGTTGTGCTGTAAACCACAATGAAAATAGCCTGTGCTCCATACGACTGAAACAGCACGCTAAAAGGGGTTTTGTACCCTGATGCCATGCTGGAGGTTTAAGATCACTCACACTGCAAGGCACACTTGATGCCTACTGCTCTTTATCTAACAGGTTCACTTTTGGCTGTGTAGTCGTCATCATTACTTTCTCACAACAGTCAAAACTGATCTGCCAAAGAAAAACCACCAAAAACATGCCCAAATAATAATAATTATAAATAATAATAATTTATGTTATATAAGTGTAAACTAACAGTAGAAATTGTGAAGAAGTAAGTTCTCTCACAACTAAACCCAAAATATGTGTCTAAACTAGCAGTGTGATCAAGAGGTACCTGTAATTTATCAGCTGCTATGCACAGCATGAGCTTAGAGAGAATACTGTAAAGCTCTTGTTTTTCGTTTGTGTGTTCATATTCTTAATTTTGCTGTACATACATTTCAGTCAGTAAATAAGCATTTATAACCACTGTATCAAAGCCATAGAACCCTGGAGGCCATTCTTTAGGGATAACTACAGTTCAGCTGTGCCTTTTACATAGTCACATCACCATTGTAGTTATAATGGCAGCAAAGACTGCCCTCAAAGGTACAGTATTGTTGCTGTAATCTGCAGTCAGCATATGATGGAGTCCACACACAATAAGGGGCACACTCTGGACTTAAACAACTCCAGGGGTCTTAACATTTCTTAAGCTGTGGAGACTGATGTTGCTCCTTCTGGACATTCCTGTGTTTTCTTCGAGATGACTATCTCAGTGATCCTCCTTCAGGCTTTCTCTTCCACTGCTGCCCTCACTGGGATCTTGTAGATGATTTCAATTGGAAAATTACAAATGCAGTTTTATTTGGTATTGTTGACAGGCTTCTCCTCCTGTGTCATATCCCTTGAACTTCTGTCCACAAAGTCATCCAATGAGTCAGTACTTACATATCAGATATTGCTGTGTGTTTTAACTCATGCATCAGATCTTTTGCAAATAGTCAACACTTCTATACTCTCAGGTTATTCCCCAAAGGCCCTGAAAGCTGTACTCATCAAGCCACTGTTAAACAGTGTCGGCGCTGTGGTGGGGCATTCGAGGGCCGTGCCCCCCCTAGCGGTCATTGATGCCCCTCCTACGACAAGGGCATTGGCGTGGGCCAAAAAAAGTGGTCCCTTTTAGCTCTTCATTCTTTTAATATTAATGGTGGCTTGAAACTGTAACTTAAATGAAAAAATGATTGAAATGAACGGGGAAAACGCATCATTTTGGTATAGCATAGCAGGTTACTAGGCTTAGTCAATGCTCATTGGTCGCTGAGTAAACTTGTTACATTTGATTTCGCTTTCTAAACGTAACGTTGAGCTGCAGCGCGCAGAATCCATTTCAAGTTGTAGCCTATAGTATATCAAGTTATAGCCTAATTATTGACAAAAAA
>NW_023339785.1:7396595-7398754 GCF_004916995.1 Morone saxatilis
ATCTGCTCTGGCGCCGACTCTGCTGTTAAAGAAAGAAAAATCCAAACACTTATGTTTATTATTACTTAGTGATGAACAACTGTATGCTCAAATCAAAGCACAGTTGTTTTGATAATGACTGCTCTTTTAAGACCTTGAATGACAGTCACTTGTGGAAAAGTCTTAGTAAAGATCACAGTGCTGCATTTGACACGGTCGTCCACAACATATTTCGAGACAAACATGGGTCCAGTTAGAAGGACAGGGGCGATCTGACAGGGGCGATTGATCTGTGCATGCATAAGTTCCCCAAGGCTCCATTCTTAGGCCTCTTCTGTTCAATATCTTACCATAATTATGCAGACACTTTAAATAATGATATCACCAGGTGACTAATGGCCCCAGGCAAGAACTGAGTAGTTACACTGAACAAATGAAAGATTGTATGTGTCAAGGTTTTCTTTAATTAAACAACGATAATTGGGGAGCCAAAGAAGAAGAAAAGCAAGTGTTAGCTGCACTGTCATTTGAGCTTATTTTGTATCTTCTATTTCATTTTATTCTTTAACATCCTGTTTAAATGTGTCATTTCATATTGTCTTTAAAATTACCGTGTGTTTCTTTTCTAAATGCCTTGTATGTCTCATGTAATACACCTTGAATTGCCATGTTTTTGAAAGGTGCTATACAAGTAAACTTGCCTTGCCTTGCCTTGGATCAACATGGATCACATATTTGAATTTTCAGTTATTAACATCAAATCACAAAAAATAGGTTGTTTACTTACAAAAATACAATTGCAGTTCATCTGTGAGGTTTTCAGGTCTGTTTTTCAGCACTGAGGTAGACAATGGTCTCCCCCCCCGAACCGCTTGACTAAAAATAATGAATTTTATAACTCCTTTTATTGGCAGCACTTTTATTTTTATTGTTTTGTTAGTGAAGTATCTTTACAGCTTGAGAAAATGCAATCAACCGTCCAATCCAATTACTGTCATCATTATGATATATTAAAGGCAATTCTGTAGTGCTTGGCTTATTACAGTGGATTCTAAGGGTCATTTGCTGCTTAATTGACTTGCCAAAGAACAGGAAACCACATAGCCAAAGGGTTTTCTCCCTGTTTACGTTTCCCCTGTGGCAGTCTTGCTGTTGATCATGGCAGCAGGTGCATATTGCAGGATTACTTTCAGGTGATATGGATTGCCTTGGGAAAGCGGGGAAGAAATGGGCTTTGAGAGAACAAGGAGTAACTGTGCAGTTTAGTCGACACAGGAGTGAGAGAGCACTGAGGAGTTCTGTGCTTTGCTTAGCAGGGTCAAGTAGAAAATGCTGAAATAGCTCAGTGACAGTCGGAAATAATTTACTGCAAGTAGCAAAGTTGTTGTAGTACGTGATAGGATTTTGAAAGAATGCAATTGGTGTCCAGGAAATAACTAAGGTTGGTATTGCTAATCTAGCAAGTTTTAAGGACAATTTAATTAAGTATGATTCAACCTTAGAGTAATGAATTCTGGCTAGTAATAGTGTTTGTAGCAGTAAAGATATTCTGAAGTTGACAAGGCTCTATACTGAACAGTGACTTAACAGGATTTTAAATTTGGCTGCATTTTGGAGGAAATTTGTCAAGAAAACAACAGTTTATATTTGGACGAAATGTCCAAATTGCCATGTGAAGCTGATGCAATGCAAATAGAAGGACTGGATCTCTTTTGCCAAGTCTGAAAATAATGACTATTTATCAGGTTAATAATTCAATCCTCAGTGTAATTGTTGCATAATGCCTCTTAGGATATTTGAACAGTATCTGATGCTGTTTTTCGTGGGAGAGAAATTAATTATGAAGAGGATGAGATATCAACCACTGGGACGCTTCACACAAACTCTGGGGTCCTCCAGAAGGCTAATCACATCACTTAAAACATCTTCAGATAAGATTTTTAATGAACTTCCGAGAATCACTTCCGAAAACCCCACTGGCTTCATGTTATGATGTTCAGTCTAGTATCATTGACGACTCCATGATGTGTAGGGAAAGCGGTATACTGTCAGGGTTATGAGTAAGAATAATCAGACAAGAAAACAGCACCATCCAATATAAACAAGAGTGTACTACCTTTTCCAATTAGTGTAATGTTTCGTTACATTTCTGCTCTAGTGCTGTGATGTGTTTTTTGAGT
>NW_023339785.1:7398774-7422868 GCF_004916995.1 Morone saxatilis
TGTGGCCAACAGTTAAATACAGTAAGCTAATTACAGATACATGTGCACATACAGCAGCTCTAAGAAAGAAAATTATTGAGTTTGAAGAAAAAACATTTCAGTTGAGTCCAAAAAGAAAAAGCAAAGATGTGGAAAATATCCTATGTGATGCAGCATGGATGCAGCTGGCTTTGAATTTGTTTCCCCTCTGGGAGTAGCTCTTACATCCTTATACAGGCCAAGATCCACTCAGCATTGAGCAAACTGAGCTGTGTTGAGTGATCTTATCTAAGACTATAAGCCCTTTAAGAAGTACGGTATTGGGATACTGTCCTACCAAATGGAAAGAAAAAATAAATTCCACCTTGAATCCTATTTAATGTTACTCAAATATTTGGATATTGCTTTGACAAAAAATAACAAGTGCTGCATTGCTAATCCTTATGCAAAACACGAAAGAGGGAGAATTCAAAAGGAATGGTTTGAATAATAAATGCCCACAGCTGGAGAAAAAAAAATGTAGAAAAAAGAAAGAGAGAGGACTGCATCAGCAGATCTGGGACAAACAAGTAGGACAGGGGGGCTTGGCACAGGCTGCAAATTTTGACTAGTCACCCTGTTTTCCTACAGGCTATGTGAGCAACTGGAAAACAAAGAACTCAGCACTTGACTCGTAATGATGAAGCCCCCCCCCAGACTAATTTGCACTCTGCTTACTGCATCATATTTGTGTGCTCTCTCTCAAGCAAAGAGCCCCCCACCCCCATCACTTCCTGTGTCTTTACCTCACTCTCTCCGGCTTTCAGCCCTTCACAGCCAGTTGAGAGTCAGCTTACACTAGCCCTGTCCCAGTTGTCGTAGATAAATGTGTTTGTACTTCATAAATCTCTGCCTGCTTGTCGTCTTTGTTCACAAGCAGGAAAGCAGAAGTGACGTTGTTTGCTGTTGCCCCCACTGTTGTTCCCTTCCGCACAATGCAAGGGGACGTGCAAAACATCTGCAAATCCAAAGCTATGTACTGCGTGGAACAGCTTTGGACATAAAACAAGAGAAAGGAGGATTAAAAAGCCACCATGTAGAGCAGAGCTGCCATGATCAATGAGTGGTTATTTTTAGAAACACTATAAAGACTGCAACGTGAGGAGCCAGTAGGAGTACAATTGTGTTCAAAGATAGTATTTTCTTGAAGGTTTACCAATTCCTATGTAATTGACTTATCTCCATTTGGAGGTGCTAGTCCTATTGGACAATCCTAGAGATGCCAACTTGGCAGGAAATATCCCTACATTTATGTAGCCAAGGTTCAAAGTTAATTCTTGTCTTTGAAAGTGGAGTCTTACCACAAGGTCCATTTACTCAAGTATGCCCAGTTGTTTGAGTAGATGTTTAAATTAAGCCCCATTGAAGTCCTTAAGAATTTCATGACATCTTAGTGTGTTAGCATGCCAACATTAAAAGGAAAAGTAGTGTCATAACATTTAGGAGAGATTGGTAGAAATGGGATATAATATTCCTCGGTATGTTTTCATTCATGTGTAATCACTTGAAAATAAGAATTGTTTGTTACCTTAGGCACAAACTCTTTCCACGGAGTTGTTCCATGTTGATCCACCATGTTTCTTCAGTAGTTTTCCATTTCACCACTAGATGCCACTGAATCCTACACATTGGTTCTTTATGTCAATAAAACGTATTGCCTGGGGACCATGAATGCCTGTACAAGATATAATGGCAATCTATCCAGTAGTTGTTGAGATATTTCAGTCTAGACCATAGTGGTGGGCCGACCGACAGACATTGCCATACCACATCGCTAGCATGACTAAACACAAACTAGACAAAGAGTTTTTGCACTAGAATTATGCAGTACAGATGTGTAAAGTGACTGCTCCTACAATAGGCCTATGTGACTGACAGAGTGGTACTTTTTGTGGAAAGTGAACTACTTAACTACATTGTGCGCTCTGAATTGACATGTTTGTCAGTGTTCAGAATGAATGCAGAGACAGAGAGGCAAGCAGGCAATAACAGAAACAGCTTTCTAGCAAATGATGTCAATCAGAGTGGCAGGTCACTTGCATGCAGTGGAAACACTAACAATAGACACTTAGAAAATAACAAAAGCATAAATAAAGGATGATGCAGTGCCATTCATTCCTTGTGAATGCCCCTACATAGACTGTTTGACACTGGTGAAAAACCATGTGCTTATATTCATGCTGACCATTGCATTTAGTGCTTCAGAAGACTCTCAATTGAGTCCTAAGCGAGCCAATATCTGGCTCTACTAGCACTCAATCAAATACTTTAAACAAATTTACAGATAATTGTCCAATGAATGGTTCAATTTGATGATTTTCATTAAAATCATCATTTTGCCCCTCTGCTCTGGGCCACACTTAGCTAATAGTCATTAGATGGGCGCCATTAATTATGTCTTTCCTGCCAGAGTGAAAACCATTTGGAGCTGGTGGGTTTCATGCCAACGGACCATGTTTTTAAAGAGCTGCTAAAGTCCTTCTTCAGTCTGAATAAAATTGCTTGAATAATGGAACTGTTCATGATAGTCCAACTTGGTCCAATGAAATCCCTTCTTTGTCTTCTAATCACTTTGGTTCTTTCCATTCTCCATCTGGAAAGTCTAGAGGATTTTGTGGGTTTAAGACAAGGCTACCAAGCCACCAGTTGAATAAGCTAAAAAATAATTATAACTGTTTCCCTTTGGGATTTTGAAAATCCTACACTACTAATTTGAATCAGTCTTGAGTTTGATCCTCCTTCACTGATTTCCATAACGACAGTGAGGGACCAGCAAAAGAGAACAAGTATATACCTGCAGTCATGTACAGCTTGGATATGCAATACATTTTGGTAAGTTACTGTAATTTAATTATGTGTACACAACATCGTCTTGAGTAAACAGCTGTTTAGTGTGGCAATCTCTCCTCTTATAAAATGTAGAAAATTAATGCACCAGCTACTAGCTACTAATCACAGGCTGGAGGAAAACTTGTCTCTCCCAAGGAAATTAAACAAAGTAGTAGATGTCTTTATGATGAATGAGTACAGGGCTGCTATCATCAATGTGTTAACCTTAATAGATGTTCAGAGGAATATCCCACATTAAAATTAAAAATGATTGTGTTAAACAACAGCTACCTGTGCAAAGTTTTACAGTACCTCCAATTAAACATTGGATGGAGTATTTTGAGTGCTGTCCATACTGGTTACTTCCCATCATATTAACCCACTAGTGTTTGGCTGCACTGCAGCATGAGTTTGCAATGATTGACTTTACAGCTTGTGAGTGTTGTTTAAGAGTTTAAAGAGCAAACATGCTCCTATTTATAGATGGCATTATGTTTATGGGTATTAAATGGTTACAAAGAGAAATTATTAAAAATTACAAATTACTGTATGATTTTGTGTATTTTACACAGTAAACAGACAGTGTAGTTGAATTCCTCATGTTGTTTGTTGGTTGCATGTGAGTTGTTCTCATTTGTTCGCTTTCACTAACAGGGTTCAGACATGGAGGATTTGTCTTTGAGATGGAGTACTTCATATGCAGCGGTTTTTGTTGACAATTTTTCTCAGGAACATTTGTGTATAATTTAAATCTGGTAAATATTAAATGGGAACTCACCACTTAACTTTGAAGACTGAGCATGTTTCTGAGCCAGTTTCTATCCACAAGCAATACACTCTGCTCTACAGAAAGAGAGAGAGAGAGAGAGAGAGAGAGAGAGAGAGAGAGAATAAAGAGAAAGAATGAACAGCAAATTAAAACTTTATCAAGCTACATAGATGATAAATGTTTTTTTGCCCGTATGGCCACTGGTTCAAATTCAGAGACCTGATTGTAAAACTTGGGCCAATAAAAAAAAAAGAACTGTTAATCAGTTGCCACTGAGGTGTCCTTGAACATGGCACGGAAACCAGGGCTGCTCAGTGGTCAACTACAGTAGATGACAGTGATCACAGAGTTAAACTGTTAAATATAAAATATTGTAATAAAATAATTATAGTTATAATAGAAATAATAGAATAATAGAAATAATAGAAATAGTTCATGGTTTAAAGACCACAAATAACCAAATGAAAAAATACATTTTCAAAAATGAAGCAGCAGAGGCCAATATATCCTGACTTCTAGGCCCCATTTACACCTGGTCTTAACATGTGATCTGTATCTGGTTACATTATCTGCATAATGACATCCAGTCTATGGGACTATGCATTTACCCCTGGTATTATAAGCATTCTTGTGATTTTGATCATTTGATACATGCATTGTGATAGGATCTCAATATACAGATTAGTTAGGCAAGTCTGACAGACTTGCCTAACTAACAAATAAGGCACATTTGTGCCAAATAAGGCACAAATAAGGCACATGTAGAAGGGAAGCAAGCATAGAGAGGGGACCAATCATATTTTAAACCCCTATTTTCAAGACGAAATTGTCTAGCTACTGCCACTACTTTATTTTTGCCAGCCTTGATTGAGCTAACAGAAAGTGGCAGTTAGGTGGCTTTTCAACATGATGGGTGGATGTTTTTCTTAAGAATGTAGTCACACTGTACGGATTACATTTGCAATTAGCTGAGATCTGATCACAATGCAAGTTAAACCCCCTCCAGACTTGGTCTGACTAATCTAATCATATATTAATTTCAATATGTTCTGTGTAAATTGACACCTATCCTTAACATATCTTATCCAAGTAAGCATGTATTAGATGTAAATCAGGTCCACCCCCTCACATACCTGCTGTATATTGAGGCGGTGAACCCCCATCTCTTTTCTGGTTGCCTCAGTTCTTGCTAACCGCTTTTATGCTTCCTGTCCTCCTTCTCTCTCATTACAAGAACCAAGGGGAGGATGATTAAGCCATGAAGCCTCACCAAAATGTGAGGAAGGGGCCATCCTATGTTAGTTTGACCCCCTGGGTTCCTTGCTACAACACCTCCAGGCATCAGTATTGATTTGCATTTAAACCTATATTTATACCCTTGTGAACAATGTGGTACTCCACATTATGAGCAAAATTAACTTCAAGTGTAAAATTGCCCCTATTTAAGAAATCCTTTTTTAAAAATCCTACTGTGGGTATGCATTTGGATCTTGATCAGCTACACAATCAAATCATTCATTCTTTGGCCTGTGGTCTGATACATTCCCTCTAGTTTGATTAAAATTTCCTTTATAGATACTGAGACAAACAAAAAAATGGGGTTGAAAACATAACCTCCAACAAGTTAATTAAAAGACTAAATACATAATTATGTCACCACCACAATGACATGTAAGAGTTTTCTGATCAGTCATGGTCATGGTTATCAGAAACCAATGTTGACAGTCGGTTGGAAACAGAAAGCAATCTCCTGTGTCAAAGCCTGATGTTTCGTTGATCTATCTATCAACCATCCTCTTACCTTTGTGGCTCTATAACATTACACTATAGCATTTGCTGAAATGACTGATGATGATGTTTTTTCTTGAGAGGACAGTCTGATCGAGGTTGAATGTGTTTGAAAATGTTTCATGTAGTAATCTATTTCCTAAAAGTACAATTTCACTTACGAAAAAGTGACTTAACTGTAGTCTACAAAGGAAAAGACTTTTATTATCTTCCTCGACTGATGTGCCATTTTTAGCACAGGTATATTCATGTTCAGTGTGTTTAAGCAGAGTGCAATTCCTACTGGAAACTCCTGAAACTTAAAATGAACTTCCAGGGAGGGGGTATTGTTTTTTAAATTTATTACTGTCATTAAACGACCAGCAGCGTGCTACGATAAGACTTGATTGAGTGACCGAGAAATGCTGATAACAGGAGAATTAGGTGGCTTCGTTCTGTATCTCTCGCCATGCAAATCAATGATACCCAGCTGTGAGACACAACAACCCCGTATCAAAGAAAAGCTGCTAAATAAAAGACATTCCCTATGTAGTATTTCACCAGAAGCAGGGCAAACTAGCTCCAGCTCCACTTCACTGCACTGTCGCTTTGCATTGCAGATGTAATTGCATCCTTAAAAAAGCATAATGATTCAAGCAGGAAGAGTATGAGTATGCATATTGTTGGAGGTCTGAGGATAAGTGGAATAAGATTAGGCAGACATTTGAGTATAGTGGCACAGTGAGGAACACCCAGTGCCTTATCTGTATAATAACATGTAGAAATGTCTTGATAAATAATAATTATATGAACGCACTGCCTCTCTCTACAAAAAACATGACGTGACCATTAAGCATTGTGAATGCTATTCTCTGTTGTGAGAGCAATACTTTCATCTCTATGAAAAAGGATAATGACACAGTTTGAAACAAGAGGTAGTCTGGCACAGAAGACAAGACTGAGGTTGTTGTATTTGGTCATTCTGATGCGTCTGCTGCCATTCAGGAAAATCTTTCCAAGCTAACAGCTGATAGTCTATCAAGCCAGCAGCTGGCAAATCTGAGAGTTATTTTTGAATGTGGTGTGAAATTTGTGGCGTCAGAACTAATGGATCCTCAGCTCATGTGAAGTTTTTAGAATATCCATGCCACAAAAGCATGATTAACAGTTTTATGGTTACATTTCAACTCAAAGCACTTTGTTAAGTTTAAGGAAGGACTATGGTTTTGGTTTAATGTTGACATAATAAACATGAACTAAATCTATGACGTTTCACCATAAAAATGTGTTTAAGTAGATTTAAACCAAAACAACAAGTGGGTTGCAGGACATAAAGTCTGATCTCTGCTGTCCAAGTCCTGCACTTTGTATGCCCAACCATCCAACCCCACCCTTCTTTCTTATTTACAGTGTTAGACAGGCAACAAATACTACTATGCTTTCACTCTTACTCTAATTATTTTACTGTATGCTGTATATAGGACTAATTTTATTTGATGTAATAAAGTAAGATGTAATACATGTAACATATTTCTCAACGCATATTAGTTATATATAAATACATTTTGTTGGCAATAAGGTTGAATGAAGACACAAATAATTATGGTGAATGTAGCCAAAACAAAAAGAAGACACCAATTGTGTTGACGACCTGAAAACCAGCTTACAGTAAAACTCTACTGTGACATGAAGTAAAAACAGACACACACACACAGTGATTTTGTCTTTATTTTCCCTTTATGGTTTAATGTCACCTACTCGATCACTTTGCAAATGGATCTTGCAAGGCTTTACCATCCCTTACAGACATAATTGACTGTCAATTCAACAGCTTGCCTAGTACGACTGGAAGTCTCCTGTAGCTCGACTCGTTTAGTACCTCCTGTGCCAGACCTGGCAGGGTTGGGGCATGTTAGTCAGGCTCAGGGGTGTGGAGATTGCTCAGTGATGTGTGGAAACTGACATTTTGCAAAGCCGTATTTAAAGATATTTGTACCCGCTTGTTGGTGCGGTCACCTGCTGGTTGCTGTGGCCCGAGTGATTTGATGGCCTGTCAGCGGTCGTTCCGTTCATAATGGCATACTGATTGACCGCAAAGGAGGTGGTGCATGAAAATCCAGTTGCTTTCGTATTGAGGTATTAATGAAAATACTATGCTAAAATCACTTATTGACCAGGAGATCATCCAGAGATTACCTGTAACCTCACAATATTACATTATAATATATATTATTGAAGAAAATTCACTCAGAGGCTTTTGAGTAAAATCAGTACAGTCACATTTGTGAATGACATAATTATTTTTCATATTATATGAATTAGTATTTGTTTTGTATTTTTTCACTATACTTGTTCCTTTAATATGGTATACAAAGCTTATTATGGAGCTGACAAAATGCCTAATTTTCCTCCTCAGTGATTAATGATGCTTGTATCTAATTGATGTAATGAATTTGTCTAACGAATTGGCCATGATTTCTTCTTATTTTTTTCTATACAGAAGGATTTTGTCAGATGAAAGCAGTAGTAGAACATATAAAGGAATATACTGAACACGTTTTTGTTTATATTTAACTTAATCAGAAAATGTATATAAAGGAACTTTTTACATTGTGATTGAGTAAGGAACCCAGTGTCCTTGAAAACACAGAGGATAGGGTGTATGTCAAAATTATCAAATAGCAGTGAATATCCGGGATCAATGTCTGCCACTATTTGGTCATGCAGTAGACACACTGACCACCACCAGAAAGAAAAATACAAAAGAAGGTTGGTAGGTGCACTATCAAAACACAGCTATTTTTCCTTTTTTGGTTTATACTTTTTGGCAGAACACCCAGAATTTTTATGATGATGAGCCAAACTCGTCTTACACTGCAATAACCCTTTTCTCCCTTTGGACAATTCATTATTCCTCTTATCCATATTGTAGGAAACTACAGGTAGCCATTCCTGCTGTCTTTAATAAATCCATTTTGACATTGACAGGGCAACAATTTTAGCAGCATAGCCTCCAAACCATAATTATCAACTAATAGAAGACTAACATAAAGAACACCTGCATAACCGGAGATTTTGTATACCTTTATAACCTTAAGCTTTTTCTGTTTCGGGAGCATTTTTGCTCACTTACTTATTTCTATTTTGATGGAAATAATTCAACTGCAAGACCTAGAGTCTACAGACATGAATGCTAATATGCTCACAACAATGTTAAAATGCTGATGTTTCAAATAGTTGTAGAGACATTTCACTCAAAACCACAAATGCCAAATGACACTAGAGGGAAGGTCTTAATTTAAGCCATTGGGATACATTTTTTTGCCAATCCATCCAGTAAATGCTGAGATATGTAACTGAAATTTTTGACCTGCCAGTGGTATTAGGTCAGTAGGATTCATCTTTTATAGACTTTGAATGTCCAATCCATCCAATATTATTTGAGATATTTTAGTCTAGACAAAAGTGGTGTACTGACCTACAAACTGACATTGCCTGCCCTGCTTAAAATTATTATTTGCTGGGATACCCAAAATTGAAAGAACAACTTTTTAATATAAATTTTCACAAGGTTCATCTCTCACAAAAGTGGAAATTTTGAAGAAAAGGCATCAGGACATAACAGATTTCAGGCAGGTAGGTAGACAGAGAGGACTGTTCTATCAGGAGTCCTACCTTATTTGATCACTTGCCAACAGAAACTATTACGTTCATAGCTCTTGCTATGTAAATGATCTGTTCTGTTGGCTGTTAATGTGTCATTACGAATATTTCCACTGGCAGACAGCCTCAGCTGCAGGGCATGTTGAGTGTGGGTTTATATGAAGAGTGGCTATTTAAAGGAGTTTAAAAAAACACATATACTGTAGCTCTCCCAAGGGACTATGCAAATGAGATTACAGAGTTTTACTCATCCAATAACAAGATATTTTTTCAACCAAATATTTACTGTCTTTCCCTGAAGGTTGTTGCATGTGTTTGAGCTAATATGCTCAATTGGGCCTGATTCCCAGATAGCTGAATATGCATTTTGAAGTGGTCACATGAGTGTTAGGTTTGGTAGAACTGAGGACCGGGCGGATCTAGATACCTCTAGACATGTTTTGAGGTCAGGGCTTTATTCACAAAAAAAACTGAGTAGTAGTGGAAATGTGTGCTTGAAGAAGGCAAGGGAGACAGGGCATGCAGGTCCTGACCTTGCAACCAGTGCTCCAAAAAGAACCTCCAGGCAGCACCAAAACACTCCAGGTGCAGGAATCATGAAAAAGGGAGAAAAGAAAACACCAAACCTTTTATTTTTGGTCTGACAGAGAAAAACACTCTTAAAACAACAAACTCTAGAGACTAATTGCCTGGAGTAACCAACCATGAAAGGTTCACGGAATATCTGGCGACAGGCCAGCACTGATAACCGATTGCCAGCAGTTGTAGCTCGCACCTAGGTAGCAGGTCACTGCCGCATAACACACCCACACACAAACCACAGGAGAAACAAAAAAAAACCAAAATAACACACCCCCCAAGTGTCACAGCATCAACTGTACATATGAGCCTGTTAAGTCTGAAATGGAGGTATGACTAGATTGCTAATCTATAAGGTGCAATAAGACATTAATATAACCTGAAACACAAATAAAAAGTTCTGTTTTTGTATTTAGGTGTTAGTTATACTATGACATTTAAAGAAAGACCATTCCTTGCAAGGCTTGCAAACACAATCACATACCTCTTAAGTACCATTATGAGCATAGACATTTGGTAACACCAAATCACCATGAGGTTAAGAGATTTTGTCATCTGACCAAACTAATCTGAAGACCAGAGAGCTGCAGTTCGCTGATGACACTGAGACCTTATGCTTTTTAGACATCATGGGGCCATTATTTGTGAGCATTGTTCTGTTCCTATTGAACAGTCATAATGAAAGTTAGAGGAGTTGGTTAAACCTGCATAAATTGTTTTGGTAACATTTAACAGACTACTTACACACCCCAGCGCAGAGACAAACATTAATTTGAATTAGGTTGTTCAATATTCACGCTTTCATTTATCACGCTTTGATCTTCATCAGCGTCTGAGAAAAATTTGGTTGTTTAGTTCCTAAATGTCCACTTTTTCCCCAGCTTAGCCTCTAACTGTGTCTGTCTGCCATATGGTTCTGAGCCGGTAACATACTGTGGGTTTGTCAGAGCTTTATTGCTGAAAATAAAAATGGCCATGAGAGTGGTGAGAGTGAAACAAAACATTGCAGAAACCTTAACAATGATATAAAAGATGCTAAAAAGCTACATGGAGCTAAGGGGAACAGCAGAGTTTAGTAATATTTTCACATCACACATAGTCTTTGGTAATATAAAGATATTGATTTAAGCTGTTTTAAAATCCGAATCAGGTTCAAATTGTTTTTTTGTTTTCCTTGTAAGTGGTCTAATTTGCAACTCGTATTTGGTTTTAATACAGGTTTTTGTGACTCAAGCTATTTTAGATCGTTTGATCTGTCAGTCGTAGTGAGTCATAGTGTCACTTGTTTGTCGAGCGGACAGTCCACTGAAGCTTTTTTTCATTTTCATTAAGATGGCAGGAAGGCTAAGAGGGCTAACCAGAGTAAACAAGGCACAGGACACTGTGATGTGAAACAGTAAATACAAAGCCAGCGCTGCACCGGCAGCATGATAATTTGAAGCTGGTTTGATGAATCAGACGTTTATTTACCCGCTCACAATTACCTTAGCTGTGTACTCCATACTGCTTGAGAGTAATTTAGAGAGCACTAATAGCTAAATCCACAGAGACGTGAAAAATGAAAGTGTGGAAAGTGCATCTGACAATAAGACTCAGACATGGATGGTGTCCATTTGTTGCAGACTCCTAGAAGTCATTTTGCACAATTTTCAACATGAAAAAAGACTGAATATTATGTTAATCCACACAAACACCTTTGCTACCCCAAAATAAGAAACCAGGGACAAAAAAACAAATTATACGATGCTGAGATGACTCGATCACCCATGAATTTATTGGGAACATCTTTTCTTCCAATAAAAAGGAGACATTCATTCAGTCCCACTATGAATTTGTACAAGTCACAGCAAATTCCACTTTGTGTCAACAGCAGGCAAAGAACATGCACAAGACTGTATGTCAACACATGTTAAGCCAAATCATATTACCAATACATTTTAGAAGCGAAGCAAAAAGCAGACGGAAAAGCATTTTGTGTACTTCTTATAATTCATGATTTCTGGCACTCAAGGAACATCCAATTCACATCCCCCACTGAGTATTTCATCCATTGTGCACAGCAGCAAATCTCTGCCCCATTTGTCTGGAAGTGATTCAGCTTACAAAGACTTTTCAGAGTGGTGGGGTTTTCCTGGGGATAGTGCTCCTTACATGCGGATAGGGCTGAATAGGAGACAAGGAACCATAGCCAAAGATTTCTTTTTTTGTTTTGTTTGTGAGAGCATTTAGGGAGTCTGTGTGGTAGTCAGAACACATAGATGCTCTGTGAATATAATATAACTTATAGGATTTGAGACCTTACATTTAAGCCAACAATTATTCAGGATCATTCTTAGAGAAAGCACTTTGCCAGTCCCTCATCCCTACCAGCGTGATGCTTAACAGGATATAATGCTAGCAAAGAAAGCACACATTTATTTACATAGTATATATGTTTATTTATATAGTACATTATATAGCAGAGGAAAATACATTGCACATCACAGAAAACCAGTTACTATTGCCATGCTAGACATGGAAAATGTACTCATGGAGGTGTCTTGGCAAAACCCTTACTCATGCCAAGCTTATATTGTTTCCAGGTTCCCTTGCAAAATGGTAGATGTGTGAACAAAAAAAAGACAGAAAAGGAGCTATCGGTTACACACACACACATACACACACACACACACACACAAACATACAGACTTGTTGATGTCTCAGGGCCACATCACCTGTTCCCAAAACCTTGAGGGACGACTGTGTTAGTGTGCATCGCTGACAGCAGACAGACTCAGTGATCCACCAAAGTGACATTTTTTAGTGTATTATGATCAGACAATAGTTTGAGACAAGCTATTGTATGTGGTGGCGAGGCTTCAGCCTTGAATCAAAACTACAAAAGGAAGAGTAACACTGGGGTGAGTTATTGTACGGCTGTCATGATAAAAATATGAAAAATGTCTTTTACTTTCCCTGAATAGAGCATTTCAATATGTGCAAATACAAGGCTTTCATCTTTTTCTCCGTTTGTCATATGTCCATCTATCTATCTATCTATCATGCTATCATATCATCTATCAATTTGCGGGACCCGTTTTACCTGTAGTTGTAGCCCAACACAGATATAAACCTGAAAAAGTCATTTGAGTTTAACCGCTCTCTCTGATATTATTATTTTATTATTGTTACTGGGTAGTTTTAGATGTGATTTTTTTCTCATGTAAAAACAAAGCTAGTATCTACAAACAGGGCTAGTATCATTTCAGTTTTGATTTTTTTTCAACCTAATGCCACTCTGGCCAGGTGGTAAAATTACTAATTTGAAAAATAGCCTATATTGTGATGAGTACAATAAAGTCCACCGGCACGCAGGAGGTTCTATATCTAGTAGGAGGTAATTTAATTGCCTCCCCACATCTGACAGATCTTTTAAAACCTAAGCATTATTAAAATCATAATAATTTTTAATGATAACAGAACTGTCAGAGAACACTACGGGGGAGTCCATGTGCTCTGTTTTTTTTCAAGATGACCATCGACCTGAGCCAAATTAATGAGGAGAGGTTGCAGGAAAACTTGGCACGCCAGCTGTCAGCATCAGGGTGCAGCACTGTTACGTTTATCCCCGTCAGAGCAGGTCAGTGTTTCAGAGACATGTATGCAACAAAATTGTCAAAACATCTGCAAATGCAATGTGGTCCGTTGCTGACGGGATGTACAGGGCCATATCAGCATTCAAGACATGTTTAGTGGTATTGTATTCACAAATTCTGTGCATAATATATATAATGTAAGATGTTTCATTTTTAAATTACAGTTCATGGTAACTTAAAAAATAGAAAAGACATGTTTTATTTCAGAAAAAGATATATTATATATATATATTATATATAAGAAATATTTTACAGTACTTCCTTATTTAAAACCACTCTAAGCACAAGAATATGAAATAAAATAACACCAGTGTATACTGTAGGTGCAGTTTGTTATTTGTCAGTCTAGGCTCATTCAGAACACATTTTGGTGCATGAGTGGGTGTTTCCTTCTGGATAAAACATAATGTGAGGCTTGTATGTACACCTCTGCCATATGTCAAATTAACCTCCTCTCTCAATGTCAGCAATAATGTTTTGTGAAAGGCAGGGAATAGAACAGCATGCAAGTCACAAACATCTTTATACTCATAATTTTATCAAGTTTCGAGTGCTAATAAATTATGACCTTTAACAGTAAATTAATCTGTACTATATGATAATTTGTTCATGCAATGTAATGATTTCAATATACAAAAACATAAATGAGAAATGCACAACGGGTTACTGGATAATTGCCTCTGTAGCTCACTCCTCCTCCTCCTCTCCTCTCTTAAATAAAAGGTCATAAGCAAGACACATAGAGTTCTATACCACACAGTGGTGGAAGAATACTCAGAAGTGGTGGAAGAATACTCAGATCTTTTAGTTACACAAAATTAGAAATGCAACATTGAAATTTACTTACATAAAGTATTTGAGGTAAAATGTACTTAATCAAATGTAAAAGTACTCACTGTGCAGAATGGCCAATTTCATACTGTTACATTATACTAGTGTGTTTATTATTCCTTGTATCTCAACATGTCAGCAGCATTTAAATGTTGCAGGGGTCTGTATGGAGCAAATTATAACTACGCTACTACACTGTTGGGTAGTTCAGTCTATAATAATCTCTGGTTCTCCAGTGGAATACCAGGGGGTGAAAGATGGGCGACACAGAGCCCCGGATGGGGCCGTTGGAGGTGGATGCAGGATTTGTGTTAGGCTCAGGGAGCTGAGAGCCGACCCTGGGCATGGAGAGTGTGCTGGAGATATCTCGTCAATTCAGAAAACACAGAGCCAATTATTTTAAGTAATTGCAATACGCTTTTGTACCACCATTCAAATATAAAACTCTAGGTCCTTTACAGTGGCGGTCTGGTAGATATAATATTATGTGCTTATTATATTATACGGTCTATATGATAGTATTTAATAGAATTAATATATAATAGTATATAAGATGTATTGTAATATATATATATTATATATTATCTATATATATATATGTGGTACATATAATTGGTATACGTAACATATTATAATATAATGTATTAGTGTGTAATATATATATATATATATACACTTATAATCGTCTTAATGGACAAAAGCTTCCGCCACCTGACCAATACCAACAGGGACTAAAATGACATTGTATTCAAATACATGATACTTTAAATGACGTTGGTCCCCCCCTTCTTCTGGAAGGACTTTCCACAAGATTTTGGAGTGTTTCCTGGGAATTTGGGCTCATTTATCATCTGTAAGCAATTATGAGGTCCAGGCACTGTATGTTGACGAGAAGCCTGGCTTCGCAATCTCCAGTCCATTATTCCAAAGGTGCCCGATGGGGATGAGGTCAGCTTGTCGGCCATCAAGTCTCCACACCAAACTCATCAAACCATGCAAACTGCTGCAAACTGGTTCCACGAAGTGAGAAGGCATAGCATTGTCCAAATCATGTCTGTATCTGAAGCATTAACATACCTTCACTGAGATAAGGGGCCTAGCCCAAACCCTGAAAAACAATCCCATAATATCCCTCCTCACCAAACTTCACAGTTTGCACAATGCAGTCAGCAATAACGTTCCCGCATCAGCCAAACACCCAAACTCGAACATCTGACTGCCAAAACAAGAGAAGCGTTATCCATCACTCCACAGAAATGTTACTGCTCCACAGTCCAGTGACAATACGCTTTACACAACTCCATTCGACATTTGGCATTGGACTTGGTGATGTAAGGCTTGCTCGGCCATTGAAACCTATTCCATAAAGCTACCGCTGCACAGTTTTTGTGCTCACATTAATGCCAATGGAAGTTCTGAACTCTTCAGCTATGGAATCAGCAGAGCGTTGGCGACTTTTATGTATCATGCGCCTTAGCAGTCGTCGACCCTGCTCTGTGTTTTTACGTGGTCTTCAGCTTTGTGGCTGAGTTGCTTCCACTTTCTAATAATATCACTTACAGTTGACCGTGGAATATCCAGCAACGATGAAATCTCACGATCCGTCTTATTGCAAAGGTGGCATCCTTTCACAGTACCATGCTTGAAGTCACTGAGCTCTTCAGCATCACTAATGTTTGCAAATGGAGACTGCATGGCTAGGTGCTTGACTTTATACACCTGTGGCAAGGGGTCTGATTGAAACACCTGAATTCAAGAATTAACAGGTGTGGCAAAATACTTTTGTCCATATAGTGTATATATATACGCACAAGGCTGGCTTCCTATTGGTGGGAGGATTCTGACAGGGTCATTGCACAAAAAAATCCAAGAACAGAGCAGAAATCCACGATCAGAAGAAGCAACAACATATCTGAGTGCTAGCACACAGTTTGAACACAAGCACAGTCATGTTTTCAAACTAAAAGACCACGCTTTTGAATAAAGATAGGTAAATACCCCCATACAAAGGTCACTGTGACCTCAGGTTTGTGACTTGACAAACACGTTTTATGGTCATAACGCAAGAATTGATGCAGTAATTATGCCAACATATTACACATATTTTTGACCCAAAGGCCAAAGGTCAGCTTCACTGTGGTCATTATTCAACGTAATAACTCAGGCACAGAAATGAGGAGGACTCAATGAGTAGCATGACATACTCTGAGAAAGACCATATATGTTTCAAAAGTAGCTCTTACCTTGTTAGCCAGCAATATAAATCTAAAAACAACAAAAATAATCCATGTAAATGTCAGGTTTGTCAATTCATCAATAGTGAACATCCCACTATAAATCTGCCTAAACAAATATTAACCTGCTCTTGACTGCAACAGAAGGGAGGCAGAGAAACCTCCACAGTTAAAAGTTAGCTCACCATTAGTCAACTACTTGTGATGCCTTTTTCCATTCTGTCAACAAGAAGGTGACCTTTTAGCAGGCAGATACTGAAAGACAGACAACAAATGAAGATGCCCCATACAAAGGTCATGTGCTTCTTTAAAAAGGACATCAGAGAAAAACATCTGACTGCAGTCATGAAGACAGTGGTTTGGGGACTGAGTAAAAGCAGTTTTTCTTTGGCAAACCGGTTTTACAAGCATGATAAGTATTATTTAGGGCTGAATGCCAGACAGATGCTGTCTTTTTTCCCTTTTCTTTTTTTTGCGAAAAGGGACTGTGTGTCTGTGTCTGCACGTGTGTGTGGATGTGCCATCTTGATGTTATTTAGTCTGACAAGTAATGGTGATGCTTTACTACTGCAAGAACCCACAACAGTGCTCGAATAGTACAGTTTTGAAAGGGTTATATGGGAATTTCTGGAAGTGCAACATCTTTAGCACTGGTCTCCGGACCATGTGATTGTGCCATCTGGCACATGAAATAACTTCAATGGGAACGTGGTTTGGGAAGCATCCTACTGTCTTTTAGTCAAAAGCTGCTGTTTTCTAAAGTGATGAGAGTCCATCCAAGCTGGAGGCGGGGTGCCGCAGGGCTTTCATGAAGAGCCATCATGTTGATCTGCTGAATTGGACAGACTGTGAGTGACAAGGGTGTATCTTCTTAGCATAGACAGAAAGTGAAGGTCTTCACACCAAACTTAGCTTTAGACCGAGGGGGTCATAGAGAGCAGGGACTGTCATGTTTAATTTAGATTTGCTCAACCCAGGTAGTGTTTGTTTTTGACATACTGCTTATATAGAGAAAGGAAGCCTATATACTTAACTATCACTCTGTACCAACAAATAGCGATTTAAGCCAAATCTGTAAAGCTTATTATTAGATAAGGACAGCATATAATGTAAGTGAAGAGGGGGGAAGTATGCTGTACCAATTGCATTTTCCTCACTAAATTTAGTCATAGCATTTGCATGAGTTTATTTTCAACACAAGTGAATTGTATATTCACTTGTTAGAACAAAGGGACACAAGAAAATTGAACTCAAAGTGTAATTACTGTTCACTCACTATCACATAAACTCTACATGAACCTGTGAAGACTTACATGCATTAGAGATTGACAACCCTTGTCAAGAATGCACCATTAAATTAGTCTTCTATAGTTTGCTGCTATGTCTAATTTAATCAGTAAGTTTGGGAGTGTTGCCAATTCAAATCTACTATAAGCTGGAAAGTGATTATGTAAATGCCATTTGAGAATATTGAACAATGCTATACAGTCACTAACTGGAGTTTATATGGTATTATGTGGGCATGGTGGGCAGCAATGTCTATAATAAAATTATTATTAATATATATACATATATATATATATTAATATATTCAGATAAAAGGGTAAAATAATGTAAGCTTTGTTTATATATGTATATATACAGAGATATTAACCAAAGGAAAACCACAATTGTTAAAAAAGGCAATGCTATCTTGAAGGAAACCGGCTTCCATTTTGGCTCCATTTCATCTGAGACTGTGCCCAGTTGCACTGTGAAGTCTTGCCAACATCATCCTGTACAGGTCTGACTTTAAACAGACTTTTAAGCGGTGTGCTCTGTATCTGCAGTACTGAGGTTCTCTGCTGACCTTGGCCTAGTTTTGCATGAAATCTGTGATCTCTCCTTGCACCTCAGACAACATCAGACTGACCTCTTTCAGACTGTCAGTCCAATGAGGCCTCATTAAAATGGGCTGTGTGGAGAGGATGCATGCAAAAAATCCCACCTCCCCTTCCTATTGTCTGAACATCAAAACATGTCATTAAATATAGACCTTAACATCTTCTCAAGACAGCTCGCGAATGGATGAAATGTATGTGCTTTGATTTAGGATCTTCAATAAACACTTGAAATTGTATATGTCTATATATATATATATATGCTATCTTATCACACATAACAGAATTAATATGTGCATGACGTCAACACAGAACTACCAGAACTTACAAGAGCATGAGTCATTTATTGTTGGTACCATTAAAATCAAAGCAATGTTTCATAAAAGTGAAAAGGACAGTTCTCTGAGGAGAGCCTATATCCACAATCAGGACATTTTAGCATTAACTGTCCTATATTAGTCAACCTAATGCTACAACTGTTTGTCATTTAGGCTAAGTACCCCTGTTTCCTGTAAATGATACTTATATAGAAATAATAAGAATTTGAAGGATACATGATGCTGTCCAGATTTTGTTTTCTATTAATACAATGATGAAATGTTGTTAATTTACATATCTGGCAAGTCCCAAAAATATCAATAGAATGTTCACTGAGAAAGTATTTAATTTGTTTGTAGCGCTTCATTCAAAAACTCATTGCCTGTGAACATAATCCACTATACTACGATAATACTATATACATTCAAAGGAGATTTGGTTGGCAACATAGGTTTGGTGTTTATGGACACACCAATACATTGATGTTAGTGAGTTTAAAGATACAGCAATTGTGATATGTACTCCCTAACTCTTGTCACATTACTTTATATCAGGCAAATGAAGTTATTTCACACTATGTTTAGCCCCTCATTGCAAAGCCTTTCTCAAAGGAGTATGTCAGTAAATAATCAGCAGTCACAAAACAAAATGATGCAATTCAGAATGAAAACACAAAACCCTACCCACAGCATAAAAGAGGACGCTGGCCACCACAGACTGATAAAACATCCGCAGCAGTTTTTTGCAGTCCGTAATCCATGTCACCAGGAGTGGGTCCACCCTCATCTCTGTCAGCTTGTCTTGATCCAGGTAGATCCACATTAGCGTCCGGGGTGTTCTGGGTTAGCCAGGTTTCAGACCTTCCGTCCTGTCCGTCCTCACAAGGGCAGCCAGCTCGTCCGTCTTGTTGGTCAGACAGGCGGTTTCCCATCCGCACACCTATCGATGGAACCCAGGGCTTGTATCTTCTCTCCCACCGCCTTAGCCGCTAGCCCTATAGCTTCCCTTCGCTCCGGCTCTGCAGCCTCGGCGCCTCCTCCTCAGCTCCTCAGGTATGTGGTGGAAAATGCCGGCACGTCCCATTGTTTGGAGTGAAAGCAGCTTCTCCCTTGAATAAGTAAGATGTCCACCGCTATGTTGTCCGTAAAAAGTCATAGGATATATAAAGTTATACACAGCTAGTGTGATCTACTGAATTAAAAGTTTTTTAAAATAACACACAAAAAAATTAAAACAACACGACAACAACACAAGCTACTGGATAAGCATCCTGCTCGCGCCAGTGCCGGAAGGTGTACAAATGTATAGGACGAAGTACGGTGGTTGTGAAACTGACAAAAAACTACAGCCAGTGTTTGGTTTGGTTATTCTGGGATACTGTAGAAACATGGCAGTTCAACATGGCGGAATCCATGAAAGGCGACCCAGGGCGTCTGTAGATAAAAACGTCTCATTCTAAGGTAACAAAAACACATATTCAGGTGATTATACACTAATGAAAACATGAATAATATATTCCATTTCTGCCAAGAGATCCTCCTAAATGTTACACACTGGCCCTTTTACTCACAACTTAAACTCACCTTTAGGAGTATTAAAAGTGTAAGTTCAGCTTTAACTATAAAATAATCATAATATATGGTATCTGCAGGGATTTGATCAAACTGTCAGAATATCAGTACTACACCTACTTTGCCAATGTCTGGGATTTCTGGCTTTCAAAGGGCTTATTTTTAAAGTGCGTGAAATTATAGTCACTGGTACTTTCTGCAACCATGTCTGTACACACTGTGGGAACAGCTCAATCTGAACGTGTCTTTTGAATCTCACAGTCCTTGAGGTATTATTTGAAACAGAGAGATGTGTTTAAAATTCGTATACGTAAAAAGAACAAAACCAAACTTGGTATCAGCATCAAAACTTTGCTGTATCAAAGGTGTGCACTGTAATCCCTGCTTTCATGTCCCACTCTAAGTCTGTTCCAATCCATTCCCCCAACTTTAGAATAAGCTCCTCTCATTGGAGCATGAGCACCAGTGATTGGCTGCTTTATATGTTTGTTTGTTGTTTGCTTTGACCAGAGAGACAGTCTTTGAGTACCTTTGATGTGAGGACCGTCTGTGATTTGAAATGGGAGCATAGGCACTGGTGAATGTCCCAGCTGACTTATCCCTTCTTCAATGTTATTGGAGGCTCATCCTATCAAACAGTAGGAAACAAAATCATAATTAAGGACATTTGTAGTGGGAATTCAACTTTCATTATAGCACAAGCCAGCATAAAGCCCGCAAGCCTGGTACATGCTCAGCCAACAATGTCATAAAGGACAATATGGCTGCTGTAAGGTCCACAGTGACAAGACCAAATGACTCTCCAGCCAGAGATAATCAGCTTTGTATGTCATGTTGACATGAAAAGTGTTAAGGCATATTGCACTTTGATGCTGGCAACGCCGGCACAAAGCTGATTTCGAAAAATGCAATAGGACAACACAAAGGGAGACATTCCCGCAGTGCATAACTGGCATCTGCATTAAACAACAATCAGGGAGCATAAGCTGGTTAGGAGTGGCTTGATGCATTAGGACTTAAATGAGTGAGGGCACTTAATGTCCATCCTGCAAAGCTCTAGGCTGACATTGGATCCATTCAAGGAGTTCCTTCTTCTGGCTCATGCCCCTAGACAGGTAGACAAACGGCTGGCATGGTTACCAAGAAATGAGTATCACTGATGTACTCCTCCGCAGCCAATTTTGAGAACAGCCAGTGCCCAGGCACCGGTTGTTCTCAACATAAGTAATGTTTAATAGGCGGTATTTATTTCTGCTTTAGGAGGAGCAAGTTAAGAGTGGAACTACGTATGCAGGCAATGACAGAACTAGAAGGGGAAATCACATGAAGCCAAGGTATTGAGTCAGATTTTTATCCACTTTGTCATGAGCACGTAATGTAGTATGCACCCCAGCCTGCTGAGCCACAGGAGCCCCAGCAGGGTTTGAGAATTGTTTTGGTAGCGATGATAATGAGACAGAAACCTTAACATCTTCAGTTGTTTTTTTAAGAAAAATGGCAAAGCCACCTCACATAGCAGTAGTATTTAATCTATTCCACCCACAGACTGGTGAGGAATGTATTATACAACCTGTAGTTGACGCTCTGGGTTCAAAGCAGTGTTTCAAAAATTGCCTGAACCACCCTTGTCTGCATTCTTTATTCTACGGCAGCATTTGAAACCAACACAACACATTTTAATATTGTATGTGCACATAAATATATATATCTATGTGTGTGTGTGTGTGTGTGTGTGTGTGTGTGTGTGTGTGCGCACAGACTGACATATAAACCCTCGAAACTAAGCTGCACAAATCAATATCAAGACCTACTTTCTTAATTTCTGTAGTCATTTGACAAATGGGGGGATGGGGTAGCAGAAATATGAAGTGGAGAATGAAATTCACAGAGAATATCAGTACGCACAGCAGTAAACAGGTATTTTATCTTAGGAAGACAGGGCAAGGGTTCATTAAATTATCTGTGAACAGAATGTGATTTCCTGCTGGCAGACTTGTAAAATGTGATTATCATCTTTTTGTTTTCCTCATACATATGTTTGTCCAGAGATGATAAAGTGTGGGACAGTTGCTGAGTAGTGTTCATTTATGCAACATGTGGTATATGTATGCATTTTCTTTACAGGCTGCGGGGAAGACAGACTGGAGTGGCACCAGACAGTCTTAGCATCATTTTTAAATCTATCATAAGTCTCTTTACATGATATTGAGAGCGACCCCATTATGAAATCCATAATTTAAAACAAACTCTTAATAGCATTTCCACAGATAGCCAAGAACCCCACCTCTACTCCCCTCTTCATAAGGCACAAACAGAGGGGCGCACTAATGCCTGATAGGCAGCATTTAATTCCAATCCATTATTAAGAGCAGGTATGTATATGATCCTGCAGCACAGCAGCCCACACTTTGTATTCAAAAGCGTTTTCTGGCCCCATGCAGTTGTATTACTTTCAGTTACAGCTCATGAATAACATCAAACAGACCATGAAGTGCATAGAAATAGAAAATGTGATAACTACGAGGGTGTATCCAGCCACTGTTTGAAGTACCTTTGAGCCTCTGGATCTTGGGATGTGGGTACAAGGAAATGCACGTTGCTGTAGTGCTGTGTAATAAAAATCACTCGGTAAATTGGTTGATTAGAAGATTATGGACATAGTATGAGAGAAGAAATAGCCAAAGGCGTTGTAATAATAAAATCAGGCTGCAGCTTTCTAATGTTGGCCTCAAACCAATATTTATTCAAAACCCACATCAGCTTGCCGTCTGCCTTTTGAAGGATCTTCGAAAATAAATTTTAACATTCACTGTATTTCATTATCTATCTCCACCACTTACATGAGGCACACATGCTTGTATGATTTGGAATTCCAGTATTTGGAGCAGATTATCTATTGTATACCTACCACAGAAGCATGCCAAATGGTTGTAGATATCCAAATGGGTGTTTTATAAAGACTACATTCTGCATTTCAGCAAAGGAGCAATCAAGCTTATCCCTGAACCCAAAGTGAGGTTAAATTCATTACATATTCAAGGATGACAAAGCACTTAGATTTACGGCCTTACTAACTATTCCCTGTCAAACATGGATTGGAAAGGCTTACCTTTAATGAAAGAAATGAATCATGACTGTGACATTCAACTCCACATTCATGATGATCACAGTTGTAATTCCATTATGTGAAACATTCTTTTGACCCCCTGAATGACAGCAGGGGGACATCCACTCAGAAGGGACAGGGTGTTTCTAGACTGATTAATTCAGAAATCTCCCCCCAGTATTTAAAAGTACAGATACTCGTTATAAGACCAATAGCAGCAATTCACTGGTTAATCCACCCGCTTCACCCTTTGGGGAGTGCAACTTAAATTACCTACACATAAGCCAATTAAAATGCTTCAACACATTACAGAACATTAAGGCAAGGAATGCATGTAGGCACTTCACATTGATTTTTGTTTCCTACATTTTACATCTTTTGGGTTTCTGCCATTGCAGTTTTAAATGGGTTTTTAATTGATTATGATTCTATGATTAAGTTAAATGAATCTGAGTCACTGCAATGCAGTAATGATTGTTAATTCCTTCTTTGATGAGAAACACAGATTGTTAAGCATTAAGAAGAAATTTAAAGTAATTAAACTGGACAAGATTAAGTAGCCATGTATTTAACTAAATGTAATGTATACTCGAGGCAGTTCAAATTAATTTGTTTTATATAAACAATGAAAGTTAGCAATTATCTGGTGAAGATAGTGGAGCTAAATACAGTATTTTACTCAGGAGCTGGTGAAGACCAAAACAAAGTTTGGAAGAGTGAATATATTGTTCTTATATTGGCCAGCTCAACAGACACACAACACAACACAAATGCTATTGTTGCTCCATGTCTGCTGATGTGTAAATAAGCTACTAATAACATTATGAGCACTGACAGGTGAAGTGAATAACACTGATTATGTGGTTATCATGGCACCTGTCAGTGGGTGGGATA
>NW_023339785.1:7422959-7423072 GCF_004916995.1 Morone saxatilis
TTGACAAGGGCCAAACTGTGATGGGTAGACGACTGGGTCAGAGCTTCTCCAAACTGCAGCTCTTGTGGGGTGTTCCCAGTCTGCAGTGGTCGGTACCTATCAAAAGTGGTCCA
>NW_023339785.1:7423172-7428965 GCF_004916995.1 Morone saxatilis
GTTGATATGGGGCTGCAGAACATTATGACCACCAGGGTCAGTGTATGTCAGGTATTGCATTTCAGCTTTGTGCCCAAGTGACCAAAATAGCGGTTGATGCAAGATTCAGCATAGAAGTTCATCTTGACCTCTGGTCCCCAGATCCTTGGTCCTGTGTACTGTGTGTATGTTTTGTGTGTCTTGCAGGTCCCTGGCTGGGTGAAGCTGACATGCAACTAAGTAACTGGAAACACCTGACCTGTGTTCTTAGCTACTTAAGCCCCCCTGTCCAAATGCCAGCCGCCTCAACATCCACCAAGCTTAACTTTGTTTTACAATGACAACAGGCACCATACATTAACCATAGCACTCTTACAAACCACTGATCCTGACTACCACTCCTCATTACCATTACTATCATTAAATCATTTAATACAGTTCATGTTTATGTTTACTGTGCATCTCCCTCCTTTGTTGCAGCCTGCGAGCCGTTCATAATCAAATTACTCACTTCTACTCACTAGCTTTTACCTCATGTTTCAAAATGCATCTCACAGTTTTCTTTAGCAAACAGACCAGATGGACTGAACACTAAAATATATGAATATAGGTAACACATTACCTTCTCTAAGTTCAGTTTGGGGAAATATTTCATTCAAACTGGGCACATCTGTTTCAGAAAGAAAGTGGTCAAAGAAAGGGCTTGCAAAAGATTTTATAGAACACTTATGAGCTTTAAGGAAACCACAGCCAAGAATAAGATTCCAAGGAAACACATATTTGCAGATATAGAGCAGGGAGTTGTATTTATTCTGCACAAATCATTGGAAAGGCCCATACTTTTATCAAAAAACTGCAGTTTTAACATCATTAACAATGACTACCTTAGATCTGGTTCTGTCGAAACGTCAGAGTTAAACTGGAAGCTTGGAAGTTGAATCTAAAGGAGAAAATTTCCATTCATGTTGATGTGTAACACTTAAACTTTCCTGACCTTTGTTTTAAATGTAAGTCTCGAGATGGTCTTATTCATTGTTTGTGGGGGTGTCCTTAAAAGAGTTTTCGTAGGAGGTTATTAATATGATCTCAAAAATTGTATTTGTAAACATTCCTTAAGAACTCAAGGTACTTCTATATTACTTATATCCTTTGGATCTTATTTTGTTCAATAAATGTTTAGTTAAAAATGTGTATGGGATAAAAAAAAAGGGGAAATAAAGATATCTAGAAAACCATTCAGTCTTTATTTAAGATACAGTGATGTTGAGAATATCTTTGTGAATTAGAAAGTATTGTGTCATGTTTTGATGTAAATGTGGTGGTATACCTTTATACTTTTATCTTATTTTTATTTAGCTTTTATTTTGAAGTGTCAGTGCGGCTGGCAATCCTTAATATAAATATATATGTAAAATGAGAAGTAGCAGTAGTGCCACATTCTGCTTTTTAAATGTTGTTTAATAATATATGACCAAAAAAACATGCATATTTGTTGAAAGAATTGAAAGAAAGAAAAAGGTGTAAGTCTGTCATGTCATATAAGGTGGTCCATATGAGGGGATAGATCATAACTCTCTCACACTTGAATGAATGAACAAGAATGGTCTTGTCTGATGTAAATACTCTCTTTGATCAATGAAAAAAATCCTGTACTGTAAAATGTGAACCCCACAATTTGACAGGAAATGATTTCTTCCCTTGTATGTTAAACACTTCCAGAGCAGTTCCAGACCGAGAGAGGACTGAATATGTTTTTCTACTGCTTCAGAAAATATTTAAGCTATTAAAAATGAGAGCAGAATAGAACTTGCACGCTTATAATTTCTTATTTATTATAATGCAGCTTTTATGTTTATCTCTCCAGAGTCAAGACTGAACTTGTGTTGACTGCACTCCTATCAGCCTTCACTCTTGCTATGTCAGCTCTGATCCAAACAAAAGCAGTCTTTGACTAATCACTACACCCCGGCACTAATACAGATCAAATATGGGCTGAAGGTGAGCCTGATTCAAATGCAATTTTTCTTCACTTCGCAGAGTGGTGAGGCACACTCTGTATTCAACAAACACTGACACGTTTAATATGAAGCACTTTCACAGCCACTTTTTCTTATTGAACGCTTTCCGACTTGGCAGGCATGCAGTTATTAAGCCATAATAAATAACGGCAGGCGTCTCCCGTAGGCTGTCCTGAGTGCCATCAGTGATGAGAATGCAGTGGAAACGAGAACGCATGTGGAAATAATGTAACATTGCACATAAATAAACCCACCATATTGTTGTCTTCTCTTTTTTGGCATTTATGTATATCCCTGTGGGCAAGAGAAGATACCAAGGTAAAGAGAGAATGCCTGAGATCTGCAGATACATTGCCACACAGATCTAATTTTTCATTGTATAAGCTCACTTTGACAAATGAGCCTCAATGATAGCTGGAAATTTGCGTATGGCAATTGATCATCCCACGGAACTGCGCCGAACCCGCACGAAGACCTTGATCTATTGGCCCAAGTGGTGTGAGGAGAGCAGTTAATGTTTGAGGCCCTAATTGGTGATCTAAATCTTCATTATTCACTTGTTTAGCAGACAACAGCTTATGACACCGCTTGATCCTGTTTTTTGCAATCAAAGGCATAAACACCAGTAGCAAGATGGCTGCTCATTCATTTAGCCCCTCAGACGAAATAAAAGAAATGAGTAATAGAGGCACCTTTGTGCACTGCACCACTTTAGCTTCTATAATTGTGGCTATAACTTATTTCAGGCATTTCGTCCCACACAGCAACCTACCTGATGGCACATTATCGCTCTGCTTGAGACACACTAACCCACGCGCCCTGTATACACGTGCACTGGCATTATATTGCATGCTACTTTAGTGCCCATAGTGTCCAGATGCTTAATGTATATGCTTAATTTATATGCTGTCTCCAGTAGTGTGTCACCTTGCACTGTTCATGATGTGTGGTAGTTCAGCTGTCCCTGTTCTATATGTGTGTTCTACACCGAGAGGTAACATGTTGACCTGTTTCTGCACACTGTAAATATCAAACAGCACTCAGATTCATATTCCATTTTCTACTGCAGTGAGTTCACTGGATATAGCATTTTAATGTGGTAATGTAACATTTCTATCACAATACCATGCTTCCTTCAGGTGTATATACACGTTATTTAAATAAATAAATTAATATGTGTAGTTTGCATTGTAGCTGTGATTGGATGTGTTACAACAAGTATTGAATGTGTGGATGGGGAAGTGGCTTCCTCTGTGCTTTTGTTTAAATTTCACTGCACGACAAAAATTGAAATGGCTATGCACAGAATTCATTTTCCCAGATTACACAATATAGTTCCTGCCAAAGACGTTGTGGATCATGTCCGCATTAATATTTATAAGCTAGGGTTAACCATACGTCTGTAAGCTTGTGTAATTGAACACCCTTTTCCTATATGTGTGGCTTTTTTATTCATTACTTGTTTTGGGGTTCAATGTGTTCAAGTGACTCATTTTCACATTATGCCCCTCATAAATCTCTGTCACAAAGAGCAATTTTGCATTAGTGCCACTTTGATTATTTGGTGCACTTGTGCAGATTTAAATTAACTATGTGCCAAATCTGCAGCGACACTCAGGTATGCTACCTAAAGATTCTGCTCATTCTGCTCATCTGCTTTTAATGCTGAGTCTGTTACAGTTTGGGTTCATCACGGTGATCCTTGAATTACTATTGTTATTCTAGTGGATGCTGTTGATTTCATCATTAACAGCAACCAGTGTAAGTCTCAGGTAAGCAAAGGGGTGCTCACCTTTCTCTCCTTAGATTAATAAGTGGCATTTCTACATCACTGCGGGAGCACTGAGCTACTGTAAAAGATTCATGTTTCCATTGACATTATTTAAGAACATGGTACAAGTGTAGGATTATATTTTATTTCAGATGAGTGTGCAAAGCTATCGCAGATGCTAAGGATCCTAAGTTCACTTTTTATGATAAACCATTCTTTTTTTCTTTGTCTAAAAGATAAAAACACACCTGCTGTCAAATATATTTGTCTTCAAAGAATTCTGTTCCTCTGTTAAATTGCCTATCTTTCAGTTTACTTTCCATTTTCCCTGACAGCTTTCACTTGTGTTGCTGCTCTGATATAGCCTATCAAGCAAGTCCTTTTTGGTTTTTCCTGGGTCTCCATTAAAACTAAACAAAATCAGGTTTTTTTCTTACATACTTGCAATTTCAAAAGCTAAAGTACCATTTTTCTTTCAATGGCTGTTACACAGAGAGCACTTGTCATTGTGTCTACACAGACAACACTAACACATTAATAATAAGCTAATTTATTATAATGCAATTAAAAATGGTAAAGACTGAGAAAAAGTAAAAAACAATGACAAGTGCTTGAGTGCTTGCCAACATCAAACCAAGTTTTTACTGATTTTTGAAAAGTCACTGAACTGAATTTCAACTGGATTTTCTGTTACTGTACACTCTTTTTTTATTATTTTTTTTTTATTCTTTTGCTGCTGCAAGAAGATGCTGATCACCACAATTTACATTAAATAGGCCCCTGTGAAATTGTTGACAGCTCAGAAAAATGCATGTAGTAATAGAAGAAAAATGGGGAGAAAGCGCAAATGAGCCTTACATTTTAACACTGAAGAAAAAATAATGGTAACATTAAAGGAATGAGAAAGGGAAAAAAGCATGATGTAAACGTTTATATGTTGAAAGAAACTGAGGTTTTTAGGAAAGCTAAACACACAGGTTGGCCAGCACCATCATTTTAACATGGATATTGTGTTTCAGTTGGAGTAAAAAAGACACAGGTCAAAAGCAAACACTTATTGCATTTTACTGTTAATATACAAAACGGCATTGGGATCCAAGTTCCCTTTAATTAACTGACTTCATGTGTAAAGTGCCACTCTGCCCACCATGCTCAGATTATGAGAAATAATTAATTCATTAATAATAATTTGGGATCCTACATATTTAGAGACCATTTGCTGAAAAATGTTGCCGTATATGATGAGAATCATTTCAATTAAAGGAACAAGCAAGGGAGCAGATTCAGCGGGGCACACTTGTTCAGAGCTCTTAGGAACCACTACAGTCAGATATGAAACACTATGTAGCACCACGGAGATGATTCTGTGCAGGGTGTGATAACGATATAATACGCATCAGATTGAATCAATAAGCAGTACAAATAAATAAAAACGGAATGGACGGCTTGATAACAGGCCCTATGGAAAACCCCAGAAATCTCAGACAAGAATCTTATTATATTTTCTATTGGATTCAGATTACTTCACACTTCTCAAAACCACATGAAGATGATAATTATATTGTAATATTTTCCCTCACTGGTGGCTAGCTCATTACAAAATGCAAATGAATAGACTCTTTTCCCTTCTATCTTTGGCAAATAATGTGGTCTGTATGATGTTTTTATTTTTCCATAAATCAAATCTATAGTCATGACAGAAAGGGAGTTTTTGTCCTTCCTCTCACAGTTTTCTTATTAAAATATACCATTATTTGATTCTATGGAAGACATAGTGTTACTTCAGCACCTGCATATATTATACATCATAAAAGATATTTATCTTTAGTGCAATATACTTGCAGTCAGTGAATAAAGATTTAATCTACTTTCCTTGTAGACTTACACATACTATGGACTTTGGTAGTGCCATATATTGAGTAATAAGTTACTATGTATTTGATAGATTGATGTTGAAATAACCTTGTTCTCATCTACAATTAGTGGTACCGCTTTATGTACACTGTTCCAAGAATTACATTCATG
>NW_023339785.1:7429065-7429536 GCF_004916995.1 Morone saxatilis
TGGACAGCTATTCAGCCATATTATGTTGAATGCGCACTGTGAATGTAGTACGCAGTGTGTGTTTCATAAAGTGGAGTGGAAAGGGCAAGTGAGGTCAGGGTAATGGATGGGTTTTAGAAAAAAATCTTTACTCTCTTCTCTGTTGACATTTTCATTATTTGGTCATGACTACATTCTTTCCCTGCTCTTCCAATCCCTAACCATTTAATAATACTTAAAGCAACAACAAGGAACTTTTATTTTTGGTGATTCTGATTGAGTTTAATTGGAATCCGAATGACTCTGACCTGATGGCAGACGTTAAAGTCCCCATGAAACAGAAAGCAGAGTGCTATTCGCTTCCACATATTTATGTGTCCTGTAAAAAACAGCCAGCTTGGGACGGACCTATTGTGGATATTGTTTGGCATTTATAGTGGCCAATAGAGCTCATTGTGTGTTACATCCCACCATTTTGCAGCTAGTGCTATG
>NW_023339785.1:7429656-7430710 GCF_004916995.1 Morone saxatilis
TCTTGCCGGGTTTGGCTCCTGGCATCCTGAGGCTGATTTAATGAGGTTAGCCGCTCAGCTGACTGAGCTAATGGCAGTTAGTGGTTGGCTACTTAGAAATCTTTCCACAAAGAAACTCTGTAAATGACCTCCGTGCTGTAACGTTACTCTGAGGCTGTGCTCAAGCCTGGTTCGGTCTGGCTGCTGAGCCTGGTTCTGTTGCCCGCTAATAGCAGTTATATAGCTAATATATATATATATATACTACTAGTTAAAGCTATCTGTCCATCAGGAAGCTCTGTAAATCACAGAGAGTTGAAGCACAGCAGCTTTAGGAAGTCAGCGGGAAAACTGTAAAATATTGTATCCATAAAATGTGATCCAGTTTCATCAGTGAATGAAGAAATACACTTAACAGTAATCGGTTAGCTGCAGCCGAAGTCATTTAATACGTTGGCCCTCAGAAACACTGTGCCACAGCGGCATCATGAACGTGGTGCTAGAAATATATGTGATCAAAACACTTCATGGGGACTTTCAGAATAACTACATAGAAATGTTCTTGCTGTTGGTCTTGTTTGTTTATGTAGGTCTGTTTCATAACCAGTTAAAATGTCATTGTAGTAACTTTACAACAACAACAATAATAATACATTTTTATTTTAGCAGATATTCGAGATAAACATTATGGCTGATACACTAACAAAAACATAAATAAAAGATCTTGGGCAGCATGACATTTCTTTCAGAATGTGAAGAATATGCTAATGGAAAACTCAACAAGCTTGAAGTTTTGATTACAAAATGAACATAAGGGTAAGTACAGTCAAGACAGATTTGGCCTTTGCTTATACTGACTTATTTAGAGAAAATGTGGCCATTGTTATTAGTCTTCCCAGTCTCAGCTCAGCAAGACTTCAGCATCTATGGGGAACAATTAAAAATGAATTAACCCTGCATTCGATTATAACTTGGACCTCTGCATTCCCCTCATCCAATCAGGAAAAACAGCCCCATTAGCTGGAGTTCCTACTTGAGAGACTAGGTATGTTTCCACAAACCCTTGCTCACAAAA
>NW_023339785.1:7430757-7435358 GCF_004916995.1 Morone saxatilis
AGGATGGATTATAAGCATCACACTTCCTCTTAGTATCAATCTTCTACATATATTCTGCATTATCACTAAGTCATGCAATCGCTAATAAACCCAATACAGAATTAAAAGTGGGTAATAGTCTTCATTCTACCCATAAAGGGACTTTGCTATCACAATTCTGAGGTGAATTTATGCATACTCCTAATACACTGTATGTATTAAATGGCAAAAAGTCAAAGAGGATTATTGCAGTATTAATGTGTGCCTGTGAGCAGACAGCGGGGAGTTGTGAAGGACAGGACAGTCTTCAGGGCTTTCTTGTCCATTCACTTGTAATTTTAAATGTTTAATCCTTAATGACCACCACATTATATTCGTTTTATTATCTATGAAGCTATTATCTCCTTGGATAAGTCTTGATTAAAGAAACATACTTACGACATCAAAGCACTCAGAGCTTCAGCATACACTTATTCAGCAATTGTTGACAGCCAAACGCAGCACTTCGGGCGGAATCTCATACACGAGAGAGGAGGACAACCTCTTTCAAGGTTTGAGAGATAATTATAGATTATTATACAGTAAGTCAGAGAGTTGGGTGGGATCCAGCCAGTGCCAGGTGGTTAATGCTGGGGTCACAGTGAGGTCATGTTGACTGAGGGCCAAGGCAGTACAAGCAGGATGACTTTTAAATACTACACTCTTTGAATATTCAGTAGTCTAACTGATGGCTAAGGGCTTTGAATGCATTTTAGCTATGGTGCATCAGAATGACCGATGTCTTGTAACAGTTGTTCTGCAGTGCTGCAACGCTAATTTAATTAATAACAGCAACACACATCATGTACAGGTCCGGTATGGAGACAACTTAATGAAAATAACTTGCTGTATCAGTGAGTCTTATTTATATTTATGGCATCTACTGTTGTAGTTCAAAGGTTCAGTGATTATGTTAAAAAAGAGGAAGTTTCATCATCAGAAGTGGCTGCTCGCATTTGCCTCATAAGAACTACAACTGTATAATGTTACTGATTATAAATATTTCAATTTTTATTTCAATTTCACAATGTGGTTTACTGGTAAAAATGTACACACACACACACACACACACACACACAATCACAACTGAATGTGAAGTCATTTCATGCTAAAAACATTTCCCCTGTGGGTAGGCCACTTTCAAGACAAGAAAGAAGGGAAGAAAACATTTTCTTGTTGGACTAGTACATTGTTATGACTCACTGCTGCACACCTTGGGTCATATGGTTCTCTCTGCACATTTACTTCCCTGATGTTTATGACAAAATAAGCCAACCATATAAAATACGTGGTCTGTGCCAAAAGGAGAGCACCATGATATCATTATCAAAACTGTGTTTTACATTACTTGAAACTGACTATAGATGAAAGCAAATGATGACCTTCAATACTTAACCATACACACCTTCACTAATACAGCAGACAAGAGACTAACAGCGTACAGTAAATGAACGCTATAATATATTGTTGGATGATGCCTAGTGGCAAAGTCTTAATGGACAATATTTTTAAACACATCATATGTCTGCTGACAAAGAAACACTCCACTATCGCTTGAGCTCATAAGCTCATTGTTCACACGTTTATTCTTATCATAAGGGAAGGAACATGTTGCCAATGTGAAAGCATGTGATAAAAACTTAAACCTGTCTTTACCTCACATTAAATTAATTCACACTGTCCTCTCTACATCACCATAGTGGTAATTCTCTTCATCCTTTTCTGCAAGTTTGTGGCATTTTCACTTTATTTCAGGTAATTCATTCACTTGTCTATCAGTGAAGTTTAAAAAAAAACATTGTTTGCATAAAACAAGCATCAAAAGAAGACAGCAAATAAGAACAAGCTTATCAGAGAGAAAAGTTCTTCATGACAAGTCTACATTTCACTGTGTACTCTAGGATGTCTACCTTTCCCTCTCTTCTTTTCATCAAATAAATGCAACACCAGTCTTTTCTCTCTCACACGCACACACACACGCACACAGAAAGGAAGGTCATTCATCACTCCAAGTTTCTTTGTCACACCTATCACAGTCAACTGGTAAGAAGGTATGCCAGTTCAAACACCTGCTATCTATTTTGCATTAAAACACTGCCTTACTATTTTGCAGTTTTTGCCTTGCTCTCTTTTTTGCATTCATCAAACCAAAAGCAAAGCCCCTTAACAGTTCCTAAATAAGTCATACAGTAAGTGCATTTATCTTTTTTCTCACACCTAAATGTGTTTCCATGTTCACCTGAAACGTTAAAACCAAGAGGAAAGAAAAAGAAAAACACACTGTAATTATCAAAAAGCAGACACATTATCAAACCCAAGAAGATTATACCGATTTTTGAGTGTTTTTGACAGAACACAGTAAATTAGTCGTGTAAACCATGATCTCTTATAAGAATAGAAATGTATATGTTTGAGCAGCAGGTTTGTGAACACATACTGTTACACTGATTAATATTACCATTTTAATACTGCAAACTGGATACTTTTCTAATATTACTTCATGACAACACCAAAAGTATGTGAATTCCAGCAGGTAAAGGAAACTTTTAGATTTTCTGACTATGGCAATAAAGTCACTTTAGATGTTTGGTCCCTTACCCCAATGGCTTAAAATAGCTATTGTTTTAAAGGACAGTGTATGTACCAATTCAATGCAATTACTGTAGATCCATCTGTTGGTGTGAGGTATATGATAAAACAAGTTAAAAGCAAGCTTGATGGGGGTCATGTTAACATCCTAAAACTGAAGTCTACCCAAAATGTTTCCATAAACATTTAAGAATTAATTAAATTTTTGATATGTGAAAGGGTGGCTATGCACACGAAGTTTCTGATTAGTTAGTCTTTATGCAATGTAATTAGACAATACAAACGACATAGAAAAGACAAACTACAAAATGTGTTTTATTGGATTATTTACTGGTATTGACAATTTAAACAAAGCTACAGCTTATTAACAAATCAGAAGCAGTTGTATTCAGTTAGAAACACATTAGCTGATCAAAATAATAAATTACTGTATGATATAAACACTAGTGAAGGGTGTCAGGCTCAGCAATGGTTTTGCTGTTATTGACCTTTCTGGGCACAGTGGGAGACAATCAACGAGTGTGCCAGTATATTGCATGCTCCAAAATGTGAAGGAAAGAGTCATTTAGCTGGAAAAATGAATCAAATTACTCTATTCTACACAAGAATAGACAGAGAAAAAAGATGTGAATGCTGTTGCTGTTCTGCCAAACATGACTGGTGCAACAGCACCATCTCTAAAATAATTTTCCTGTTTAAATTACAAACAATAACCCTCCATAAACATACCAATCTGTAATGAAAACCTAAATGAGTTGAAGGTAAATTAAGCAGGATTTCATGGACAACTAATTTGTCTCTAGGTGATAGAGGTTAAACCCGCTCGAACTTTCAGACCCCTCAGGAACGATCCAATGGCCTAATTATTATCCACGTTCGCTCTGCCACCGAGTGTATCACAGATGTGCTGAAAAGCTGTTCGAAATGCTTGAACGCTGCAGGCAGAGAGCTCAACTCAGGAACTAAAGTTAAAATCAACATGATTGCATAACCTAAGGTTGGGGCTTAGGCCACTCTGATGGAGATGCTGCTTGAATTGCATCAATGTCCAAATCTGTGTAGGACGGGACACTAGACTACCCATTCTGTTCTGAATCTCAATTATTATTTAAAATTTAATTTATTATAGTTATAATGTATTGACCTTTCAGCATTATTGCAGCTTCGTAAAGATAATTGTCATTAAAAACTAATTTTGCTGTTACAATAAAAAGTCAATGTTATTCTATTCTATTACTAAATGGAGAAAATGCAGCTTTATTTACATGATGGTAACAATGTCTTTCTTTACAGCACTTTTTGGAAATCACATATACATGTCTGAACCACTGACAAACTGATTATAATTTATGACGTAAAATAGATGTGCCCACCTTCTTGACCCACACACTGATGTATATATAGGTATTTTATTTTTTCAGTTTAAAATGTTTTAGTGTAAATCTGTGTGTTTTACCTCAATCAGATTATGCAGTTGCAGTGTGTGGTGTGTGAAATAAATCTAAATCATTTGTAAGATTTATTTTTTTTCAACTGCACTGTTTTTCATTTGTCCAATGAAATTCTTCATCGAGCATAAACACAGCTTAACAGATGTGCTCCCAAGTTTGGCCCCACCAGTTGAAGTCTCCCTGAGTATTAAGTATAACACCTCTGTGCTGTTTCCAAAGGGCAAGCAGAATTCCCCCTCGGAGGCACACTGTAAACCCGGATAAGTTCATTGTACTTAAACCAATTGGCTCAAAGTGATTGCCTCAAATGTTTACAGTTATTACAGTAAAGAAAATTAATTTGTTTAAGATAGTAAACTTAAATGTACAAATGTCAAATTTAACCATTTTTAAGTTACATACACTTAAATGTTTAAGTAATCACAATAGAAAAGTATAGTCTACTCAAAGTACAATAGTTCAAAACTTATATTTATAAGCAAATACACTAAAATCTAGTTTATAAAATATGAATATATTAAATTTTAAAATATTATGATTTGA
>NW_023339785.1:7435458-7573396 GCF_004916995.1 Morone saxatilis
GACCTTAAATTGCTCTGTGTAAATCAAAAAAATGGTGCAACTTTCTCTGTAACCGCCAACAGACAAGCACAGACTTGTCTTGAGTTTTGAGCCAATCACAACAGGGCAGCACTGTGGCCTGGGGTAAAACTTGATAGTTTAAGTTTGTTAAACTTACAAAAATGAGTACATCCAATGACTGTCTCATACACTCTTCATATACTCATACTGTTTAAGTAATGCAATAAAACTAATCTTTAAAAGTGGTATTTACTCAAACTGTTTGCATAGAATAAACTTTCGGGTTAACAGTGCAGGGTAAAGTTAAGTCAAAATGGAGACATCTACCACAGAATCAATTAGACTGGGGATTTATTATCATATAATGGGGCAGATAAAACTTCTGGATCACAGGAATGTGCTGGGTGTCTTTCTGATCTTTATTTTAATGAGGCTTAATGAGGTATGCCCCCCCCTAATTAGTTCTCACTTAACATGTCAGAGATTCAATTCCACTGCTGATCAATGGGGTGGAGACGAGCCATTTCATTTACCTCGAGGCTAAAAGTATCAGACAACATTTTGAGGGAATCCCAAGCTTTAATGAATCCAAATGCTTGACTACGCAACCAGAACCCCTAGACCCACAAGATAAATGGTTAACAAATAGGTAGAAAAGCAAGAAACCATGTTGCATGAATACTGCCACTGATACAGGTCCGTTGCAACTGTCAGAGAAACACAAATGCTATTTTGCTAATGGTGTCAAGATGTATAGCTGAGGATGTGAGGGGGTTACAGATACCACCTACTCTCAGATCACCTGATCACAAAGAGAGATCTGGTCTACTCTCTTTTGCTTAACATGTTCTGTAAAGAGGTGAAACATTTCCCAAGGGCATCATGGTCTAACATGCTGAGATTGGAAAAATCAGGGCTCTCTAGGATCAGCACATAAGATGGGTGAGGTTGGTTCATCTTTGAACTGCAAAAAAGGCTGATAATAGCTGGATGCTCAGCTCCACTGAAAGCATGAGATCTGTAGAGAAAGGCACAAGTTCAGAGTCGGAAAGTACTGCACTGACCTAAAAGTCCAGTGTGTAACATTTAGGAAGGTCTAGAAATGGAATGTACTATTCAAAGATTTGTTTTCATTAGTGTATAATCAGAAATAAAATATTGTTGTGTTTTCATTACCTGTTAGCTGTTTTTATCTACTGGGGGATTGCTCCTATAGAGTCTGCCATGTTGTTTCTACAGTAGCCTAGAACAGACAAATCAAACATTGGCTCTAGATAGATTTTAATCTAATGTTGTAATCTATATGTCACTAAATCTTACACACTGGTTCTTTAAACACAACAAGAGTTATTAGAAAAGGTAAGGACAATAATTACAAAATAAAGCTGTTTACCAAACTGTGACAGAGTAAACATTGCTTGGTGGCCAATGTTCTGTTTGGTTAAGAGGCTTTCATTGAGAAGATTGAGATTGAGAAAATAATGTTTCTAACTTTCTTTTAAGTGTGTGCGATTTTATTCATTTTAATGCGATGAATGTGGGAATTTCAAGACTCCACACCATTGTGGACTGACAGACAGAAACATAATGGAAAAATAATGATGTTAATAGCAAAAGTGCAATGTCAAGTGCGGCAGCAGCAACAAGCTCTGTTTGAGCTCACAGTATTCAGAGCCTGGGAAGCTGAGAAAACACAGACTGCCTAATCACAGCTGCCTGTGGCAATAAACCACCTCACTTTGCTTCAGGAGTAAAAAATTAGCTTAATGTGGTATACAGAATTTAAAAAGCATACAGGATAAAGCCAGAGTCTTCTGGTTATTGATGGTTATAATTATTTACCGGGGTGGGGCTAAAGGGCAATAGGGGCTTCTGCACATAGCGATGCAGTTGTTTAGCCTGGTGCACAAAGCGTTGACTCCAACAATTGGAGACTGTTACGTTCACTCAGCAGTTGAATCAGAAAAGCAAAAACATTAATCCAACAGTTGAGCAGCTTTCAACAATACATATGCAAACACACACATTAGCCACCTTGAGCTTGAGTGCCATCTGCTGACTGGACCAGTGTAGCTGGTAATGACTAACATGGTGGCAATGGCTAAGTGTGTCCAACTGAGGCTTCCGTACAGTGAGAAGGAGCTACTCTTCAGTCCAGTAGGCGGCATGCTAACACACAGTGATGTTTAATTCTGCGTTTAATGCAGGTGTGCTGGCTGCTGTTAATGTAGCTTTCTCTTGTTTAACGCAGGCTGGAAATCATTTATACCGTTACTTTATGAAAGCTAGTAGGGCTGATTTAACCACAGGAGCACCTGAGAATAATCTATAATGTGACTTTAATGGCGCTGTTAAGGAAAGACAGACCTAATCTAACCTACAACAGCGTGGCTCTGCTCAATGGAGGAGCACCTGTCTGTTGCTGAGTGACGGAAGCGAGGACGTACAGAGGAGTTAACAACATTAAAACTGTTAGCTCAGAGGAATGACAGGCACCCGATAAAGTGCACAGTACCCACAGTTAGTAATTAGTTTCTGCATGTCCACAACTAAATATGTTGAATAGTGTCTTTTTCCAGCAGTATTTCGCCTTGTTTACTTTATTTTTTCCAACGGGACGTAAGTTAATGTCAACTAACCTAACGTTAGCTCAGTTAAGCTACCACCGAGTGAGCTAAAGGGCTAACGGTTTATTAACGGTACGTTATTACGTCACAGCAGCAGTGACCAGCGGACCATAATATGTTACGTCCGTGATAAAACAGTTTTTATAGTTCAGTAAATAAATGGTATGCAATGTTTGTATCCTTGAGGTGAAGATATAGCTTAGATGCGATTTGTTTGTTTGTAAATAGAAAAGAAATAAAGCAACAGTGAACAGCCTTTTGTGATAGCCTTGCAGACCTTTAGAGATAATAATGATGGAGGAATGATAACAACAAGGTGGGATGGGTAGAGGTATAGAAAGGCAGTGGACCAAACTGGAGCAAGGCTCCTGATGAAGGTCCTTATTGCACATATGACAGATAAAGTAGTCTGCTTGAGTTCGGTATTGTTTGTACACTGAGATTCACATGTAACAGTATGCATGTATGTGTGTCCAAAATATAATATAAAAATAATAATAAACTTTTTCTTTTTTTGTTTGTTGTTAAAGAAAGATGGAGAAGGAATGAGAGATACAGAGGAATGATCTGTGATTGTCCTCGCTGCCTTTACCGCCCTCAGTGAGGTAGGTGATTGGTCTCATGCAACTGTTCCTCAAACCATGTTTTAATAGGCATATGCTATTCAGAGTGTTCTTTTTATCTTTATAAATATTTTTATTATCATTGTCTGTCAGTTTATCTCAGTTAAGTCAGCAGGAGTTGTCATTTCCATAACCATGGCTTCATGTCCTACCTCTAGGGTTTGTTAGACACCCAACTGGGTTTCTATTAATCTTTTAGGATTTTGGGCCAAAAATTCTGCTCAGTGAAAACAATTTAACAATAATTTCTTTTTGACATTGTCTGTTTTTATATTACCGCTATATTGACCTACATTGACCCAATCCGAATCGTTTTACGCCAACTTTTGCACAGTTTTTTTGATACACAAAGCCTTTATGCACAGCAACACAAGAGAGCAACCAACGTAAACTCTCCAGCTCTGCGCTGTCTTTCTCTGCTGTCTCTTTCTTCTATCAGAGCTATTCAATTGTCAAACATTTACATTGGAATGATTTTTAAAAGATTAATGTATCTGAAGTGTGCATCTGTGTTATCTAGGAAAATACAAGTAGAACTTGATCGGGACATCCCTACAGTTGTGCTAGTCATTGCCAATTTAAAATCAATGCATGGCAGCTTCATTATGGTCGAGGTACAGTTGAAGTTTGGTGATCAAAACACTTAAGATTAAGGTAAGGTCAGGTATATATTGTGGTTATTGAATGTAGGTTTGCATAGATTCCTAATTTGGCTGTGGCTGTTGTTTTAAAAGGAGAAACAAATGGACACATCATTCATCTAACTTTTTGTAGCCTCTTTTGAGAAGTTTACCAAAAAAGTCAGGTTGCAGTGACAATGGCACGGCAACTGGGTTGTAGTTGCTGGATGTTTTGGAACATGGTCCTGGACCTTGGACAGTTGGTTGGAAACTGTGCTACTTCGATAATGAGATTCAGGATGGGCCGTGCTGGTGCCTCAGCCAAAGGGCTTACCCAGGCTTATCTGCAAGCTGTACCACAGTGGGAGAGAGAGTGAGAATGAGAGGGAGAATGGGAGAAAGAGAGAGAGGGGCATTTTAATTTAGACACTTGCCTTTCACAGTAAACACTTGTGATGAATGTTGAGGGCTGCTGGAAGTCTTAGAAGTATTTGTATTGTACGTATATTTTCAATAGATTTTTTTGGATTCGATTTTATCTTATTTGCAGTATAGACTGTGAACATAGATCTGAAAATGCTAATCTCTTGTCCATAGTTACGGGTGACTTTTGACTGTGGATGCAACATTTTAACATGACAGTGGGTAACAAATTCACTTACTTATGTCATTGGACACTCACACAAATTTACAATGTTGACAGTCTTAATCTTAATAAATACATTAAAAATTTTAAATCACCTCTATTCTTCCCTCTCTACCACCCTGACTTAAATTTATATGTATATCTGACAATCAGACTGAGGTCCATTCAAATCAGGTTTTTATTTTTATTATAGGAGAAGCAGCTATAGCCTTTGTACAAACACATGGAAGTGTAACACACACTGGCCACGTTGGCATCAATATGAGTGTGTCAATTGATTCTGTCCAGACAGAAACAGTCAAGGTAAAGTAGCTGAGATGTGCAATTCTGGTAGCAACAAAGCGGACACACATTGACGTTGGGAAACGTGACAGTGGCTTATTCTCACACGGTGACATGTGATTATCGATGATGATGCAGATCGTATGCTGTTGGTGCGTGTTGCTCTTTAAAATTGTAGTTTTTGAGGAAAGGGAAACAGTAAAAGAAAATGATGGACTTTCTGGACTTTACCCTAGTGTGAGATTGTTGTTTAGTTCCAAAACAGCACTTTTTCTGTTAAAAAAGTATGACATTGTTGCCATGACTCCTCAAGGTAGACGTACTTGATGGATGGAATATAGTAGGAAAGTGACCCTGCCAGCGGCACTAACATTTGGTGACCAGGTGCTGATGAGATGCAACCTTCTCTTGATAATATCAAGGTCAGCATCCTCTTATCAAGTGCAAATGGAGCCAATATGTAATCAACATACATTTGTGTCCTGTTGCAGTTATACACGACTGACAGATTCTAATTGATAAACGTGTAGTTACACATTGCAGACAAACAAAAAACAAACAAACAAGCAACCTCACTTGGACCGTGAAGTCCAGGCTTAGCAGGGTAATTGCCCGGCTTTAGTCATGTTGGTTATTCACAGTAGGTGTATGAAAACAGCATGTATTGTTATGCAGCTCTCAGTTCATGACAAATTGACTACGCCATGAATGGTTTCTCGGTAAATACATGTGCTTGTGCGGCGGTGAGATACTGTTGGTGTGGGAGGCTTTTCCAGAATAACTTCAGAATTGTATTTTGTTTCTAATTGTCCTTTACATTGCCTCTGGGCTAGTAATCACTGTGTATGTACACACAATGATAACAGAATTTCTGGCAATTTGTTTAGGTGGCTAATTATATAATTGTATGGCTGCTGCTGCTGCACATGTATTGTCCTTGTTTCTCTGCAGTGTGCTGCTCTCTTGCTTGCTATTTTCGTCTTCCTCTTCACTCACTCTTGACAGTTGGCCAGCATCAACTACTGAACAGACTCCACTAAACAGAAAAAGTTAGGTCAAAAGAGCTGCAAAGCAATGTAAACTCTAGGGATATTTGGTAATCAGGTAACGAGGATGAAGAAAGGAGATTAGATTGCCTCTTGCCTCAGTGCTCTTTTCCATGCTGCTGCTCCTTTTCTTCATATCTATTTAACTTAACATATTTATCAAGCATTATTTGTTTCTCTGAAGAGTATGGGCGGTGAACCTTTCTGTCTGACATGGCTGGCAATGGCACAGCAGTAATTGTGAAAAGCCAGAGCTAGAGAAGTGCACATCTCAGTGTGTGTATGAGAGGGAAGGAGAGGAGGAGAGAGAAAACGAAAGGGTGGGGAGGTGCAGTGAGAAGCAGGGAGGGGGCATGTACGAGGGAGGATGAGTGAGAGAGAGAGAGAGAGAGAGAGACGGAGCTGGAGAACAAGCGGCTCGCCTCATTCCGCTTCTTTCTCAGCATCCATTCTGTATTCCAGAGAGGGGAGAGCTACATAACAGGCAAATTGGAGAAGGAAAAGGAGCAAAAGATCCATTGAGGAGGGAGAATTTCGAGGAAAATAACCCATAATCAGGGCTCACTGGCATCCACTATCACCTCTTATAGCTTTGGCAGAGGTGTCTGAAAGTTTCCATCCGGGGGGGAAACCCTCCCCTTGTTGTGGGGATGAACAGCGGATGCTGAATTTCATTCCTGAAGGCAGGAGGGGAGCTGTGAAGACCGGCTGGATTCACTTGCGGTGGAGCTGGTAGTGCGCACCAGAAGAGACCTACAGTGCCTCTTTCTCTCTCTCACTCAGTCTCTCACACACGCATTTTCCTGTAGAATACATAACACGATTTCACTGTGCCAAGGTGGAATATCAGGGGAAGGCAACCCAAAAGAAATTCTCTTGCGCCAAGGGAAGTCAAGGGGAACGGATTATGTACAGAATCAATGAAGGACATCCTGTTTACAAAAAGTAAGTTCAGAAAAAATCAGAAAAAGGTTTTGAATTGGGTTCTGATTCTGAGAGACTTGGAGGATTTTTGCCCTTTTTCTTTGTTGTGGAGCAGCACCGAGCTTCAGACAGGTTATCTGGTGGACTATATGTTTCTGGATGGTATTTCAAGGTAAGGACACAACCACGGGCTCTTAATAGCGCCCTCCAGGTTTTTGAGAATAGGGCAGATTAGGGAGCCGGAAAGCTCCGCGTGAAAGATACCGTGAAGTAGGAAAGAGAAAGGATGATGGAAAAGGTCTTCAAGACTGTATTTATCCTGTTTTACATAAAGTGTAAAGTTGGATAAATGTCTTAATAATAGGGTACAATAAAATGTTCCAGGGCTCACAGAGAGTATGATTGTTTTCTTTTAGTTTTTTTTTTTTAGCTGTTGGATCGCTGCTCCCCTCTGCGGAGAATAATCTGTGTATCTGCATACTTGTGCATGTGTGTTGACGGGGGAGATGCCTGTCTGCAAAGCAATTCATCTCTTTGCTTCCTTGCTACATGGCGGTTATCACCAGGGGAGGCTGCTAGTGGAAGGGGCATAATTGCGGTGGCTGTTTGTCCTCGTCTTTGCAACAGCTAGTATCTGTGAGCGCAGGGAATTACTTTTATACAGTAGCCACATTTTATTCGTAATGGTGAGTGCCTCTCTGCATTTTAACGGCTGCCCTAACCCTTTTATCTCTGCTTGCAGTGAACTGATTGTGTCCAGTATTACACTATCTCAGACGCCCTACATTATACCTTCACCTTCAGTTTCTGTGTGTATATATAGAAGTTTGTTGGTGTGATTGTGGTCCAGCAATAGATCTCTTTCTGTGTCTCTTAATCTCTGTTTTTCTTGCCCTTCTTCTCAAATGGGAAAATAATGATACAGTAATTTCTACCTCTCGCTTGCCAAGTTGCTTTTAAGATGGAAATGAATAGTTTTAGGAGGCAGTGCACAGACTGACAGACACAAAGGATAAAGGTCTACTATTGTGTTCTTTTTGGGGAAGAGTGAATATGCTGCCCTCTTGATCAATACTACACAAGTGCAAGGCTACCTTCTTTTGTAAGGCAGCGGTTGAAATATTAATGATTGCATAAGCATCCTGTTGGTCTCCTGAAATATTTAAAATAATTGAATAATAAATAGACTGTCTAAGCCGTCAAAGCCCAACTTTGTCTGGGGCAGGGGATTATAATGCCACCTCCTCATGTAACATGCAAAACAGTGACCATTAAATGCCTTTGCCTCTGGATATAAAAATTTCAAAAGAAGTGTCTCTCCTCTGGCAGAACATCCACTGGGGGGAAGTGGAGTCTGATGGGAAGTTGATGACAGCTCCAGTGTATCTGGCGTTAACTGGCGATTGGTGGCTCGAATCTCCAATTATTCCCCTGCACACCGAGCTTGATTGCAAGAAGCTGTTCTGCACAAATGTTCTATTGAAATAACATTTAGCATTCAAGAGGCGTAGTATGAAATTGCTTCCCTTTGAAAGAAATGTAAACCTCTCATCTGCTATGCCTCCTGTATTCATTTAATCTAATGAGCTACATTTACAGTATGTACATATTAAATGTGAATACTAGTGTGTACATACACGTTCAAGAGAGCATGTAAGACTGAAAGAGAGATTCTGAGTCTATCTGGTATCTGCGTGGGTGTGTATTTGTCCAGAGCTCTGTGCTTCATCCCTTTTGATGTTTTATTGAGTGTTAACCATGGTACGACTGACGCATTGCCTCTGATATGGAGTTGCATGGTTAAAGGAAAGCACTAAGATGGACTTTGCTCTTCCTTGTAGTTCCTTTTAACTCTGAATTAGCAATGCTTTGTCTGCCTCTATCAGCCTTTTGGATTTGGTAAATGGTTTGGTTCAGGCACTGTATCTGTGCAATTGTGCAAGACTGTGTGTGTGCTTACATCTGTGTCTATAGGGAAGAAGGCTATATGTACGCTGTGGACATGCATATAGTGTGTGTGTGTGTGTGCCCAGGTAAGTGTATACAGGCTTTCCTATGTGCTTGTATAATCCCCTTCTCTCTGTGTAAAATGGGATATACAGTATGCAGTCAGCATATGTTTTTCTCCCATTTCTGATGTGAAAGGAGTCAAAGACAAGGCCCTCCATTTTCAGTGATATTATGAATCCACTGAATCACGGTGTGGACGGAACAGAGGGAAGGAGCTCTCCTCTGTCTCGTGATTATTCAGTGCTGTTGACAGCATGTTCACAAGGGGCAGAAATCAGAGGAAACAACTTTGATGGCAAAAGTGCTAGAGTTTTGATTTATTACTCACAGAAAGAGAGTTTGAATCAGTATGCATGCACGCCAGTAGGCAGCTGAAATCTGACACACCTGCTTCCAAGGATGATAAATCATTTGCATTCATGTGTGCCTTTTTGGTTTGGAATCAGCAATATATCTGTCAGTTATAGAAGTTGCAAATCAGGCCTAATATTTTAATACTGGGTTTTTATTTTGCCAATAGTACAAAGAGACTTAACATTGTCAATTAATTATATTAGAAATGAATATCAATGTTCCATGAATATCACTAATTGTTCTAGCTTTTCCAAAGATGTCATACCTCATCTTGTGGCTGGCTTTAGGGGAGTAGTGTTCTGTTCCAAAATCACAGCATATGGAATAAAACACAAGTTTAGGCGATATATATGGAATATCCATTGCTTTGTTTGTTGTGAATTGTGAATATAAACTAAGTTAAGGTAACTATTATGTTGGTGAGGCATTGCCAAGTGAAACAGAACAGACATGTTTTCAGAAAGATAAAGTGTTTGCAGAGCTTCCTGGTAGAGCTGCCTCCCAATGTACCAAGGTTGAGTCCTGTGGCCCTTTGCTGCATGTCATCATGTCATTTGCAGATGCCACTTTACCTTTTGGCTATCTATTGAAAGGAAACTCTAAATGGCAGAAATCAAACGTGATACTTGATATGCTGATGATATTTAAAGCCGTTAAAATTTAAGCTGAGATTGAAATTAAATTGAATTTGTTCCGGAGTTCAAAGATCAGCTGCAATGCAGTGGGATTTTCACACAGCCATATAAAGATTTTTCAGTTTTTAATGTGCCCCAGAATGTAAAACAAAATGATTTACTTGGAATAGTAATAGTTTGTATATCATGTAAAAAGTGTTACACCACATTCCTTCAAAATAAATGATCATTTGTTGTTAGAGGACAGATGTACAGTGAGCTCTGTCAAAAACAAGGCCTGTACCCAGAAGCAGAACAGCGTATTTTTAGCCTGTCCATTAAGGACATGGAAGAAAAATCAATGATCACAGACTGAAACACTGGGTTTCATATTTAAGTTTTTTCCTTTATGACCTTTGGATACAGTTGGGTGTGTACTGTGTAAATATCAGATTCTAACTTGGTCAATGAAAGAGTCCAAAGATGTAAATGAAACAAGGCTCTTGTCTTCTTTAATATCATTTATTTATCAAAATCAAACAAAATTTAATAGGTAACTAACAGATTTTCATTTTTCACTATTGTCTAGACAATATTATTAGTAATGGGAGTACTTTTTTCACATTGATATCACACAGCTGTGGGGCTTCACTACATACTTTCAATTTACAGACTAATGTGTGTTTAATTGTTGCTGTCACTTAGAAACACATTAACATACTCATGCTAGCTATCATGAGCCACACATCTGTAGCGTATAGATCACCAGCTGGCTGAGACAAACAAAGACCCCATTTTAAATGGAGGTCTGGTCAGCTGGAGACCAAGCCGTGAACGGATTTGGCTGATCTGTTGTCAGCCCCTTTGAATCCCTGATGAGGCGAAACACAATATGCTCGAACAGCTGGGTCATTTATAGAATATGCTTACTCATCATGGTCGACTGAAAGGAGGGGGGTAAAGAATTCTGTTTTAATAAATAGAGTACTTTTCACAGAAAAAAAAAGATTATTTTATATGAAGCTCCAATGAAGCTTTGTTAGTTTACAAAGGAAATGGCAGCCCTTTCCTGAATTACCTTTGGGGGAAGGCCTTTGGATAAACTGGACAATTACTGCACTCACCAATATCTTATGAAAGTGACATGAACAAAAGTGCATTGAGCACAGTACTCTTATCTGACAATAAGGGTATATGCATGTTTCAGTGTGTGGCTCTTTTTTAAAAATTTGCATTTATATTTGAGGCAGTTAAGCTAACAGCATAACTAAAAGTAACAGACTAAAATTAAACATGAAATATGGCTACAGTTTCTTTTATGAACAAAAGAGAAACACTTGAGAGAGATAAGGAAAAGGAACACAAAGGATTTCAGTCCTGTGTCTGTTGATAAGTGACTGCTGGTGGCAGTGTAGCCCTTCTGGGATACACTAACCAGGAAGTGGCTGTCTGGGGCATGAGCACTGATCTACGAACAGCCTCCATTGACAGTGACCTTGCTGTCTGTGTCACTTTGCAGTGTGACCTTCCTGGGCAAGCTGCCGAGGGCAATAAGTGTCGTACCACCATTGGAAAAGTCCCTTTCCGTGTGTGTCGACAAGGAGCATTAGTAAGGTCAGGGGTGACATAGCTGACTAAGAATAGGGGGCACTGGATGTCGCACAATGTGGCAGTTGAGACAGAGGAAAAGGAAAAGGTCTTTTGGGCTAGTCCCCTAAAAAATATATATAAAACGTCCTCAAGCAGTGTCCACAGCTTAAATGAAGAGATCTTGTTCTATAACCTTGGTCTGAACTTTAGCTTCCCTTAGTACATCTCTTTAAAACTAGTTTCCCCTTAAACCTAGCAAATACATAGTGCAGAGTGCATACATACAACCTGTAAACTGGTGTTTATTCCTTGATTATGATTCTAGATCAGATACAGGTAAAATTGCAAAACAGCTTTTTTATGAAACAAATACCCTATTGTGATATCCACCAGTGTATACAGTATGTAATGCTGACATCCAGTTCACTTGTAGTCTCCTGTCTAAACAGAGGAGTGCAGTGAAGTACATCTGTGAACATCCTTGGCCATGATGTTTTACACAGCCTCTTTGCAGTATGTAAATGGACACTGCGTCCTTTGTGTCCTTGTGCGATGCATGTTTTCTTCTGTTATTCATTATTCGTCAGTTAACCAATAAGCCATTTGAGCCACAAACATACAAAGACAACAGCCAAACCACTTATGTGCCATTGCTGACCAGTCCCGTTTTTTAAACTAATTAAGGATCATTAAATATTCACAGAGTAGAATAACCTGTCTATATCCTAATAGCAAGGAAAGATTGATACTGCTTCTTTTTTAGCGAGGCCCCTGTTGGAGCCATCCATTTTGTGTTCTGCTTCCATCAGCCACTTTAGGATGTCCTTACAGCGACTTTGCCACCTTCATCCTTTCCCTGCACCCTCAGTTTTCAGCTGTGAAGCAGGGTATTTAGAGTATTGACCGCTTTGCTCTTTAGATGATAACAGAAATGCTGCGTCTATTGTATCAAGGTGAGGGGCTACTTACATATTCAACCCTTTGTTGTGTTCCTTGTCTTGTTAAGCTTTGTCTGTAGTTCCATTAAATAATGAGTATTAGCAAGACAGATCAAAGGCTGAATATCAAGGTTGGAGAAATTATTTATTCAGCATGTACACTAAAACGTGTAAAATTCAGTTAATCCCGGATTCATTCTTGAGTATAAATATGTGCATGGATTTTACAAGACCAAACTTCACTTGTGCTGCTTTTTAGCAAAAAAAATCATTTAAAAGGTCTTCTAGGGCGCCCGGTTATCTCAGTCGGTAGAGCTGGCGACCCACATACGGACTTGCTGCAGCGGCGGGTTACGAATCCAACTGCGGCCTTCGGGCTGCGTGTCGTCCCCTCTTCTTTCGACCCCCTTTCCTGGTCTGGTCTTCAAGCTGTTTCTATCAAATAAAGGCATTAAAAGGCCCAAAACATTACTTTAAAAAAAAGGTCTTCTATTTAGATTTAGTATTTAGATAGGTTACAGTTGTAAAACGTATCCTTGAGCTCTGAGTGGCTGGGCTGGTGCCCGAAAAGGTTAGGCCTTTGCATACTACAGTGTTCCCACTAATGCTTCACAGGTAGATCTGGATATGTCAGAGTGTAGTCTTTTCATTTCAACAATAGTGGAAATGTCAGTACATGGATACTTCCTCTCTCTCTGAGGGGACTATGGACTCTCCAACAGCCCTTGTGTCTCTTACATTGGACAAGCTCCCATAACCCCGCTTCTGGCAGACTATGAAAGGCTCTCAGCAGGACACTGGCCCTGCACTTGTTAGTGCAGGTCACTGATCCTGGCTTCCTTTGGGCTTACAGCTCGTATAGGCTGAAGTACAGCTTGGGTGTTTGTTCGTTGCTTATGCTTTAATGAGTCTGTGGGGAAGAGTAAGAACGCCTACACACCTTAAAACCCCAATAAGAGCAGAAAACCGTCGTGTTGGGAGAATGAAGTAGCTCGTCCCCCCAGGTGTTGAAGGTTCACATAATGTCGCGCTGGGTCTTGTCGCACTCCTGGTTGAAAATGTTTCTTGTAGAAAGCAATGTGTTTCAAAGTGCAGTTAAAGAGTGAAACAAAGAATACGAGAGGGAAAATCCAGAATCCAGAGATAATGGGTCTAATAGCACATACAGTAGTGAATCATTTTCTATAATTGGTGGTCCTGCCTTTTATTGGGTTTTAGAGCCTAAATGTCAATCTTGACTATTCTATTGGTGTACAAGAACAAAGGCAGGGTGACACAAGATTAATTCCAGTACAGGCACAAAAAGTTCCTATTATACGTGCACTGTTCTATTAAGATAGGGACAGCTGGCTGCCGTCCAGTAAGTGCAACCAACCCAGTTTCATAACGCCATTGCTCCTGAACTCCCATATACCGCAGTCACCTCCTGCTCTATTTCAGGCTTTTGCATAAACTGCCAATAAATTGGGAGGAGGGGCTGTGATTCAGTGTTGCCCTTTTAATTTATTGCATGCTTCTTTCTTATATTCGTATAATCTCAGATAGCTGTCAGTTGGGCGAGAGACTCATTAGAACCTTTGTCATGCCGTTGCTCCTGGGCTGGGTAGCATACTGAGTAGATAAGAACTCTTTCTCCTCTCCCAGCTTCTCTCCCACTCTCTTTTTTATCGCTCCAGCTCTCTCCTTTTCTCTTCCCAGCCTACTCAGTGTGTTACCAGAGGTTTGACTGTCAAGTGGAAGCTCTAGACATTTTGGAGTCTTTCAGGGAGGCTATGGAGGTTCTGACGGCAGCGCATAACCTCCTGCCTGCTGTGGTCTCGCTCTTCGCCTTTTGGTTACAGAGGGATGTTGTCTGATGATTCAGTTGTTTGTCTGGAGCAAATGTGGGTTATTATGTGTGTGCGTGCAAGACTGTGTTGTTTCATTATTTTTCTCCACTTGTAATTGCATGTGCTGAAGCAGGGTTTTAACTGATATGATAATGATACTGACTTATTATGGGATTAGCTGGTGGCTTGTTTTAGATTAGTCGATATATTTACTACCCCTTCTCTTAACATATGTCACTGTAAACCCCTGTGAAGTAATTGCTGGTTAAATGTATATTACATTACCAGGAATTTTCATCAAGCTTATTCAGATTAGTATATCATCAAGTATTAATACACTGTGGTTGTGAATATATGCTTAGTAGCTACAAGATTTCCTTAATGTAAATAAATAAGTCTCAACAAACCCAATGTTTATTCTCACTTAAATTTGTAATTTGTCATTACCATATGACATTTTCCATGAAAACACTGCCAGCCCACTATTGGCTTTGTTTACACAGTGATTCATCAGATTGAAGACTTGAAGATGTTTGTTTGTGCTTTTGACATTCGGAAAGCAATTCTGTATGTTACCAAGATTTGTATGTGTACAGATTGCAAAAGGTCTATTTAAAATTTTAACGATATCTAAACAAATTGGGTTACAAACTTTACAGGCAAAGGCACATATCCTTAAAGCTGCAGAATCATGGAAAAGAGGATCATTATTCTGTATGCCTCTGTAGACAGTCCATGATCGAACACCTAATACTGCCTTGGTTAGTTGACCCATTCCAGTAGATACTTTGTTTGAAAAAAAAAAAAAAAACACTCCCGTGCCGAATAGACAGAGTAGTCAGACGAGGTTGCTCTCCTCATGACAGGTCCTTACAGTTCTAACCAACTTGTTCCCATGTTCAAACGAAAGTTCTATGAGCCTTAGTCTCCACTAAATGGCAGATGCTAGCCAATTATAGTTTATAATTAGTGGACAGAGGTTCAACACAGAAGTGTCTTAAACTTGCATTCTTTCTAATGGCCAGTAGGGGGCAGTTCCATCGGCCGCAAAAAAAAAAGTCATATAGTATTGAATTTTATGGAGAAATGACCCTACCTCTTACTGTATTTATTAGCTCAGTAAACACTTCCCTAATGAGTTTATGGTCTCAATCTCAAATATTCTTCCATACTGCATGATGTTCATTAAGTAATATTTGGTCTCTTTTTGAGTAAAAAAGAAGATAAAGCAGGGTAGCGCCCAAAGTCGTTTCAGAAACATATTTTAGTGTACTGTTTATCTGGAATACGAGAACGTGTATGGCCAGGCATTGTTTTCCTGTCTAAACCAAGTGCAGTCAATGACAGCCTCTCAACCCTCAGCGCGTCACCACTGCTGCAACAAACCAACATGGGGACTGCCATGATGGTGAACTCGAGCCTTCAAAGCAGTACTCACACTTGATGCCAGCTGGATCACAAATGGGTCTTTAAGTTCAAACATGCAGGCTATAAGATATGAATGACATCACATGCCTTCATGAATAAAATGATGGATGCCAGCAACAACTAGCTCTCCCTTGCCACCCTTGTAATGTAGGAAATGCATGATGGAGATTAAATGTACATGTCCTCTGAAATGCCCAACACACACAGTGCAAATTCAGCTCGCCTGCCACATTAGATATTGCAGGGACTGTGTTGCCCTCTCCTGTTTGATGAGCTGGGAATTAAACCTCCAAATTTAAGCATTGACCTTTACTTCCAAGTATACAAGCACCACTGCTATTGTCAACATGTGTAATTCCTAGCCTTGGATGCCGCCACGCTCACTGTGAATTATAAATCAATGAGCATGTATTAGTGTAAAATCCTCCAGCACTTGGGGCTTTGCTTGTGATGGAAGAATGAATAGGAGGGAAACAGGGGCACCTCAGGGGATGCCAGGCTGTCCAACTCTAGGTCTGCTGGTCACAGCCTGGAGCTCATCCATACAGATACACAGAGACAGGGGGCTTATATAGCACTGGCGGTGAAAAAGTGTGTGCTTCTTTGTGTGTTGTGTCTGTGTGAGTGTGCTTTGTCTAGCTTCAGGGAGTTTCAGGAATAGTTACAGCCTATGTATTGAACCAAGGAAAAGGCACTATTGCACGATAGATAATGTTGAACTAAAATCTACATGGTTTTATATGAAATTATCAATTTTTGTAACACCAGTGATTCTACCTACAGCTAATGAAAACAACTGGCTTGGTTGAACAGACCCAATAATGATCAACAAAAGCAGAAACTCAGACTTCAACAGACATCGACAAAAAAAGAGAAAGACACCACAATACTGGAAATAGGCCTACTACTGCAAGAAGTAATATATGTGATGTGCAATGCAAATACAATGCAGACATGGGTGCTTAGCAACAACGATGCTGCCCCTGCCAAGAGAAGGGAGAAAGGCTGTTTAACATTGAGTTTTTGGCTTTAATAGACCGTTTAATCAGCGAGCCTGCGAGAAGTGTTTGTAGAAAAGCTCTTTGGTGTGGATATGACCCACGCTTTCTGTATCTTAGCAGTTCATGGTGAACAACCATGATGTGTTTGAACCTGTCTGTCTTCAGTAACATTCAGTTCACTCAGTTTACCTGCCACTGTATGAAGTGAAAAATAATGTGTGTGTGTGTGTGTGTATAAACATTGTGTATATATACACTGCATCATGAAGTGGTGGAGTTCTGAACATTTTCAGCTCACATTTAAGACATGTGTACCCTAAAGGCATCCCTCAAACACCCCCACAAACCCAACACACACACACACATACACACTTAGACACAGACATTTGAATAATTTAAATGTTATGAACATGTTAAGATGCATTCTTTCTGAAAGCACTCAGCAGAAAGAAATGGGATTATTGTACATGACTGCATTAGGAATCCTGTTACTTAAAAGAAGGAAAGCGCTTAGCTTCTTTTAGCTAATTAGCAACTTAATGTCCTGAGATACTAAAAATGCTAAAACAAAACCACCACATTTACTGTTTTATCTTTTGCAATTTATATGGATGTGCGGTGAAAGCACGACCACATAAACGTTCCACGTGAGGTAAACTCAGTGGCAGATTGCAACGCTGATGATCACACAGTTATGTATTTGCCCCGCAGGAAGAAAAAGAAATGACTTTTTACAGCTTACTGCAGAAGCATGTGATTGGCTCATGGAGGTAAGAGAGGTTGTTAAAAGCACTTTCTGTGGCCATATTAATGATGACATGGCACCCTGTGTACAGTGAGGTTGTGGAGTACATTATCTTGACAATTACTGTTCTGTTAGGAGATGAAAGCCTTCTGCCACACTGTTTTGTGGCCACTGCCTTTGGTCCACAGGGTTGTCCATACACTCAGCGGCCCTGGTTTCCTCTCTTCCGGTGCATCACCCATCTAATCCCGTTACTGTTTGTGACTCACTACTTTCAACTGTCGGGAGAAAAGAAAAGTTCATAAATAATGTATTCCTTCGGTGTATCCACCCCCGGATCAATGGCAATACAAAGACCATCTACAAAGACGGTTGGCTCAAGGCCATATTTGATCACTTCCACTGTGCACGATCACTGCACCCTTTTTTGTCAGCCCTCTGAGACTCAATTATTTCCAAGTGTTTGTAAGCTATTGTTGAAAGAACACGGAGTGAATATTTAAAGTTGGTGAGGGGAAGAAATGTGTCTTTGATGACACATGAAAACAGCAGATGGATGGTAATAGTGAGCTGTTAAACACAGAGAGAGGAGGAGAAAGAGAAAGAGGAGAAGAGAAAATGATGTGGTGCAGCATCCTATTCCTCACAGGGATACTGGGAACAAAGTTGTAGGCATGGCAGTGGACTAGCCTCTGCGGTGATGGAGCAGGTGATAGCATTTAAATGATCAGTAGCAACTGGAGTGCAACTCAGACGGACTGTCCTTCATATCCATATAGAGAGGAGGTAATAGTGTTTGGCGCGCTAATCTACTTTAACACCTAAAGCATTGTTCAGTGTTAGGAGTAAGATGAACCAAAAAAACAAAGCCATGTTGCAGCTTTTAGGAATTAAGTGACAAACCTCCAAATGATCCACGAGGTGTCTAAGATAACTAATAAATACATTGAAGAAGCTGATGTGCAGCGTTATGGTCCAAGCAACAAGTGACAGCAAACTTCTCGCCACAGAAGCACAGATTTATTTTTCCTCTCACATCCCGTGCTGGGTTTGTTCCTCCCTCACCCAGATGGCTGGGCTCATAGCCCAAGATTTTCACCATGAAAAAAATCCAGATTTTTAATTTTTTATTTTTTTATTTCCTACAGTGCAAAATCTTCACTCCTTCAGCAAAAAATGATGGTACATCCGATTGGCAGTGTACCACCGCTCCGGCTGTGCCACGGATAATGAGTATTTGTGTGAAGGGCAAAGCGCACACTAAAATTAGATCAAAGGTCTGCACTCTATAGGCATCAAACGGTGGACAGAAGTCGTGCTCCAGCGCGGGTAGTGCCATGCCTATTCAGTTGTCAGATGTCACACGACTGGATCTGCTAAAGAAGATGTGTTTTGATGTACGGTTCCCGAGTGAGCATAGCTTGGTTTCATTAGTGTAATTTATATTCCAGACAATATTTGAGGGATTAAAACTGTGTAGCTAATGAGCAAACTGTTGCAGTGTGACTGCACAATCATCCATCAGTGTTCTTTGTACAGTGACACACTCCACCTGCTAAAAGAGTCCTTAGTCACACTTGAGGTTGTTTTTGGCTTGCAGTACCTCCACCTGCTACATGTTGTACCAAGTTTGTGCTGACACTGGGCAGTGTGCTTTAACTGAACTGAAGAGTGCAGTGATTTTAGGAATAAGGAGGTCATTCCCTCCTTATTGGACCATGGAGAATGAGAATGCTTGATATGAAATATCCATACAAAATTAAATAAAAACAAAATCTAAGTTTAAGTCCCAAAACTATTCATTTTAAAAGATGTCTAAGAAGAGTAAAGACAGCCATTTATTACAGAATAGCAGATCGGTTCAAGAAAATTAGTTCCATTTTGTGTTCTACTGATTTTTTTTTTTTTTTTACTGTGAACTGCACAATATGTTGTTTAGTAAGAAAAACATATTGACTTTATAAATATGGATGATGTAAAAAGACTGTTGGCTGTTCACATGAATTATTTAAATTATCCACTGACTTAGAGAAAGCCTAGGAGATGAGAAAAAAACCCTCTGTCAGGATACACTGATTGTATGTAGAAGTTCTTTTCAGTGCACACTTCATTTGAACATTTCCCACATAAATATGTTATTTGAAAGAATATAGACGTACTTATAATGTTGTTACTAAACTGTTGCAATCAGGCCGTCCCACCAGGCTCCACCAACACTAAAACAAAACACTTTGTGAACAGTTATAGCTAAACATGACAGAGCAGAAAATCAGATATTGAACCATTCACATAAAGATGAGAGCAGCAGCTGCCATCTTTGGGTGGTGTAAAAAGTGAAACAGGGAGCTGTGTGCTGATTTCTCGTTTCAGCAGGGTAAAGTATTATTTCTGAAGTTGAAGTAATGACTACTGTTTTATAATGTATTTTTTTATCACTTTGGTTTGTCATCCACTCGACTTACACCTCACTATCAACCGCTGACAAAGCGGTCTTTCTAATCATTGGAAATGTGGCACAGATTGTGAGCTGATAAGGATGAGGCTGGCTAATGTCATCTAGGATTTGATTTGAAAAGTCTGTGACGTTGGCAGGATCGCTCGTCTTTTCAGTGTTGTCTAATTAAGTGGAGTTAACACCTTCAGTAATAGAGTCAATCTTTCAGCATGTTATATTGGCAGTGTTTTGTGATCTGCACTCACCACCCATTGTATATGAGCGGGTCCCCATCTTTTGCTCCTCCTAAATGGAAAATGTAGATTGAATGTTATTAAGAGGTGATGAATTGATCTGCCATCTGGTCAAGCAAACTGAAGAAATGCCATCAACGGCATACACGAGGAAAACGGATTTGGTTTTAAGTGGGAGCCCTGCTGATTAATGGGCAAAAGGTTTCAGTTGGTTTTAGTCTTGTTGTCTTGATCAGGCATGATAAAAAAGCCCCTAATCTGATTGTTACAGTATAGCTGACTTACAACGTGGCGCTTCACCAGCTTCACCACTTTATCTGCTTTTGGAAAAATGTTCAGAGTGACTCCTTGTTGACACTGAGCTCAGGTAACCTTGTGTGTACTACTTTGATGAGATAGGGTGGGGGTTTGGTGGTGGTGGTGGGGTGGGGGGGAGACTTTCATTAGATTTTAAGTAGGTCACTGTCTGTGCAGGAGCAAGATACAGTAGATTATATGCCTGCTAGCAAGAAGCACACCTGGGAGACAGGGCTTGGCCTTGGAAGTAGAACACACAAGCTTTATGTTCTATCATATTTAAGACATTAATCTAGGCCAGTGTTATTACCTGAGCTTGATTATTTTTCTGAAAGTTCTAATATTTTGCAACTGGTTGTTGCTATGGGCACACACATGAAGAGTCTTTCACATTCTAGGTTTGGTTATACAGCTTGATTAACCATTGTCTAAATGTTTGTGTGCTATCCAGACTGTGATTTAGTTTAGTTTTCAAAATTCTGGCAGAATATTGATATTGATTATTTTTTCAGTTACACACACATTATAAGTGGCAGCAGTTGATACTGATACTTTAGAAACTAAAGAAGTGGTACCCGAATATTGTTACTTAAGATATCTCGATACAAGTTCTTATGGTAATTACCATGTTTGTGTGCAGATGGTTCGCAAAATATTTTGGTGTCTACACTTTCCGCAGTCTGCAGTGTGCATATTTAGTTTTGGAAGATTAGGTTTCCTCTTCTTGCTGTCATCTGTACTGTATTCTGCATTTTATTCCAGTTGACTGCATGACTTCTCCCTGTGATAAGATCTTGCATTTAAGATTTCTGTCTCAGGCTTTTTTACGGCATTATTGAAGCTACTGCACTACAAAGACTTTCAAAATGCGTATCTTTGTCAGTATGGCTTTGCATGTCTGCTCCTACAAGAGTTTCATGTTACCTCTGAGTTTCCCTTTACATTAAATACGATGCATGAAACAATGCACCTGCTACAGGTTCTTCCTGGGCTTTGAAGACATTTTACAGCTGATTGTGTTTTTTGTAGAACTGTAAGTGTTGCAGGAGGCTGGGGAAGCGTAATAACCAAAGTTTGCAGGTAACTGTCTAGTCTCTGTACCTTTTTAAAAATGAGCATTCAGCTTCCATCTGGGTTTATCTGTACAAGCACACTCCAAGAAAGAAGCTGTAATCTCACTGATATTGAGTGATACTTATTGTACAGCTTGAGCCTTTCCCCATAGTGTTCATTATCAGTGTTGCAGACCTAACACATACACAAACACATTTGCACTCCTATTCTATTCATCTACTAAACACTGGACCTTCTAGCTAGCAAACTCATTCTAACGTGGGGAGAACACGCACACAGAAAGTGCCAAGATGGCGGTCTGAGCACGGGACATTCTTTCTTTGTCAGGTGACAGTTCCAGTGTGTAGGCTGTAGAGCACTGAGTGATTGCCCTTGGGTTTCAGGAGCTTCGTCCTGTGTGGGTTGTATTAGAGTGTCTGTCTCACCCTCTAAAGCAACAACTTTGATCTCTCAGCCGCTCTGGGAGGTGGTGACATTTGGTGAGCTTTGACCTTTTGAAGCAGTTTTTTGTTTCTGAAATTTAATTTAGGTGGAAAAAAGTATAAATAAATATATGTATTATTTATTTTTTTTATTTAAAATAAAGATATGAAGTCTTTATATATATATAAAAAAAAGGACTGCATATCTTTTTAATAAGACTTTACTGTAATTGTATCAATGTAATAATTATAGCATTACATGCTAATGCCTTATAATATCAACTATATACATTTTATAATTTTAAAATATTATTTATCAAACTTTGATGTAACAATAAAATAATAAGGACAGCAGAAGCTTTTTAGACGTAATAAGTAAATTGATTTTGGTTGATGTAACCTTGCAAATGTAAGATGATTTTCCCCGAGGCCACAGTAACTGCTTAAGTAAACAAATCATTTATCACGGATAACTCAACATGAGCAAACTAGGAGGTGTTAGGTCAGACTTCTAATACTGAAGTGTTTTTGGGTGCCAGGAAACTGTAGGCAAACAAGTGGAGGCACCAGCCTCCCTGGAGGGAGAGAGAGGCAGCCATCGTGGAATCACCCAGCTTTAAAAGGCTTCTATCCCTCAATGAGGTGGGAGGGGCCTGGACAATCAGTGAGGATCTGGAAAGAGGGAAGCACAGGCAGGCCCAGCATCAGACACAAATACTGTATGAAGCCTAGGTCTGTCACAAAGACAACAATTCGAAAGTTTTTATGTAGTTATACATCAAATAATGTAGACTGATGTCTGTTCAGCACAATCTTAAAATGAAATAATGGGACATTTTCTTTTTGGGTTTACACTTTTGGAAGGACTCACAGAACATGCAGTAATAACAAAGCTGTGGTTTCATTTGGAGTCATTGCATCTTTGTCCTCTTGTACTGTTTTGATTGATTTTATTCATGGATTATCATGAATATAGTTTTGCTCTATGTAAGGTAACACTTATACACACTAGACTTGTGACACTTTTCAAAGAGACAGCTCCTCCATGCTGGTTTACTGGAGTTAAGTACATCATGTACTGTATTTTTAATTGGACAAACTAATATCAGTTTAGTTGGTAAGTTTACTTCATATAATCAGGGAAAGACTTGGTACTACCAGACTGCAATATTCTCTGCATGCAATAAGCCAAAGTATTTCCTCCATTGATTACAGAAACAAGCAGGAAGATGATAATTTGATTTGTTGATGAAAGGGCAATATTTAAAATGGAACTGATAGTGAGAGTGGTCATCTGAGCTGTGGTTATTTACCAGAAATGAGTCGCTAATGTAATCATTTCCATTTCTTTAGAAATTGACTGACATTAAGAAGCTGCTGAGTGCTTGTGGAGTCTATCATGATCATAGATAGTTAGAGGAACTTTGCAACTAGTTTACTCATATACTATATAAATGTATTAGAGGCGGTGTAGGTGTGTCACTAGAGTAAACATTAATGCAATAAAACACAAGTAAAACCATCATATGTCAACAGAGGAATGTGAAAAAAGCCCCCTGGTTACACATTCTGCATAAACCTGTTAATAAATCTGTAACATCCATGAAGTAGCTATAAGAATGCAGTGCTGTGAACAAGCAAACTGAGCACTGTGAGAACGGTTTTAATAAAGATATTCACTGTGAGACTGAGCTTTAATGAGCGAGGTGACAAAAGGTGCTTTCAGTGAAAAAATGTTTTGCCTCCATTTCTCCCATTTTTTTGCATCATATTGTCATGCAGCTAAGGTGATGCTATTGTTTGAAGACACAATTTAAACTATTTTGTTCATGCTAGGGATGAAAAATAGGTTGTTCAGATCTTTGTACTAAGCTTCCTGTCATAACAGCTTCTCACTGAGAGTTGGTTTTAATACAAAACAGTATATTAAAAAACGACAATATATGAAATGATCATTTGAATGGTAAATGGTAAATGAACCTGTACTTGTATAGCGCTTTCTAGTCTTCCGACCACTCAAAGTGCTTTTACACTACGTGTCACATTCACTGGCAGTCCATTGTCCATTGAACAGAAACTAACACATTCATACACATTGACACAGCGATGCACAGCATCGGGAGCACAGCGTCGGGAGCACAGCGTCGGGAGCAATTTGGGGTTCAGTATTTTGCCCAAGGATACTTCGACACGTTGTGGGAGGAGCCGGGGATCGAACCAACAACCTTCCGATTAGTGGACGACCCGCTCTTCCTCTGAGCCACAGCGTGAATGAACAAGGCCTTTTGCATTTTCCATGAGTTTTGTGTAGTTTCTCCTACATGCTTCACCACAGTGTTCAGTTAGTTGCAACATGCAATTGCACCACTGGCTGGCACTAAATCTTACACACTGGTCCTTTAACAAGCAAAGACACATAAAAAGACATAAGACAAATAATGTAGATAAAAGGGGATGAGCATCATTAAGCATTTGTAATGTGCTCTGTAATGCTTTCAGGACCATAGTGAAATATTGCTTTTCTTTGTTATGCCATTTATTTGGAATGCATAATGGCTGCTATTAAGGAGAGAGTATTGGGAAGATTCCTTTCATTGGAAAGTACAGTGCTCTAAATGCCTCATAAGCACTGGGAAGATCTCTCACCTAAAGTTGTTTGAGCATAGCATACAGGTAGGCAGCAATGGAGGGCAGATTATTAGTTAATTTAGGGTAAGCGCAAATGTCCAAAATCCATGTCTTTTCTCTGTTCCTAGTATTTGAACCCCAGAACACAATCCTCACCCCTTTTGTTCTTTGGTGAGCATGCTGGTCTTCAGAACATCAAATAGTGTTTAACACATGGGACAATTTAAGAAGAGGTAGAGATAATGCCAATCGATTGGTTGGTTCAAAGTTTTATTATGAACATACAATTGAATTTTCCATTAAAGAAACATTTCTATAATGTTTGCGTATGCTATCAGTTATAGTTCTTAGAAAGAAAGAAAATCAGTATCGGCAGGCCAGACTTTAAAAAAATCTGAAATTGGAATTGGTGTATCTCTAAAAGAGACAAAGAGAAGAAACTTCATTCCCTAACCCACGGTTGTTTCTAACCATTTACTTAAAGGTTAAAAATAATGCACCAGCATTCCTATGTTGGATTGTTTATTGAATGCTTTCATTTCGTTGTTGAAGGATTCCTAGAAAGAAAATTACTGTTCAAATATTTATATAATGTAAAAACATAAAGAACTCACAAAAGGTTACATTGCAACATTCATGAGAGTCACAACGCTGGTTGTGAATAATTTGAATACTAACCTATCTTGGAAAAATAAAAATACATAATTCATAAACATTGTACAAACTACATGATATCATATGTTGACCTACAGGCATATGTTAGGCTCATTTACATGGATAGCCAACACCTACTTTTTTAATATATGCTTATAGCACAGTATTAATCATATCTTAATCACTGTAATGTGATGCTGTAACTACGTGCAATATTTGCTTATTCTTAAAACAAACAGGGAGAAAAAGAGGAATCTGTGAACGGCCAGCTTAATGTGCTTGTAGCAGCACCACACGCATATCACATAGAAATGACAGATGTAGCTGGCCTGTTGTTAGGTAAGTAATGAAAGACCTGTGTGTGGGCACGAGTTTGCTAACCACAACATTGACCAAGCCACAGTTATAATTACATGCAAAGGATTTTTTTGTTGCCTCTCCTCATTTTATGATTTATTGCTCTACCACAGCTGTCAGAACCCAGGCTCCACTGATTGGCTCTTAAATGGGAATGTTATTAAAATGCAAGTGTAATGCCACTGGGCAGCCCAAATGGTTAAACGCGAGCTCCCGATGGTACGATGTAACCTGTGTTGAGTCAGACAGCTGTTTCTGCATGACAAAACAGGGTGTTAATGAGTAGAATAGATGGCAGATGAGGATCACTACACCGTAACATGTTGTTTCTTCACCTGAGACTGCTATGCATCATCTCCAGAAATGATTGCTCAATTTAAATCCACTCTTATGAAGTAAGCTATAAATATATTGTGATGAGATGTTTACAGGGGCATGTCCTCTCCACTTGGATCTAAATCTGATCAATAAATCAGGAGGGTTCTCTAAAGCTGAGTAAAAAATGTAGGTTGTACATGTGGAGATACACAAAGAATACATATCTCAAATGCCTGCTGTTCTAAATCCTACTGAAAGAAAACATTTGCTATTTCTGTTCTACTTTTTTGTGCAGTACAACACATTTTATTTTTTAAAGCTCTGGTGTTTAACATTTAGGAAGATATATTGGTAGAAATTAAATATGGTATGCATAACTATGTTTTCATCAGTGTATTATCACCTAAAAATAAGAATAGTTATGTCTTTATTACCTTAGAATGAGCCTTTTATATCTACAGATGCCATAGGTCTGTCATGTTGAACCACCATGTTTCTATAGTAGCCCAGAATGGACAAACTAAATACTGGCTGCAGATACGGCAATTGCTCACTGGGCATATGCAGAAAGTGTGCATTCCAATAATCAAAGTATAACCCATCACATGTTTCCAATGAAAACGATCAACACTGCTGTACATTATCAGCTACATAATGCAAAGTCAGAAAGGGACCAAGATTGAGAGGGAGTGGGCCTGAAATTTCAACCTAAGCTTGACCTAGCCAGTTCAATTCAAGTCCAAGCTGAAAGCCAATGTATTTCCGTTTCCCTTTCTCTCTCCTGTACACGTACGGTACAAAGCTACAAACAGATTCTGGTACACTCAGTTACAAGTTATCAGCATATCCATTGTGATTAAGTGAACAGACTATAAATAGTAAGATATTAATAGTAGAAATAAAGCTCTCACTCAGGATTAGTCTGCCATTGCTCACACACACACACACACACACACACAGACACTCGCAAAACCTAGAAACCTCGATCCTCGGCTTTATCACAAACTATACGAATAAGTGTATAACAAATCAGAAGTTCACAACTGTTCTCCAAATCTGAAGAATGGACACTAAAAGATCTAACAAGCCGGTGACTGTGTTGCTTACATATATCACTCTATATACTTTTGAATAACAATCCAAAACATTGTCAATATGGTCAGCTAGCTGGCAAGTCAAAACATGTTGTCCTCGCTCGTGTTGCACGTGTGTGTAAAACAGGAGGGAGGACAGAACAATTACCCTGCAGGGTTGTGCACGTGTGATGGATTTATTGTAATATTTAGACTCTGGAGTCTAACCCGATCCCACATGTCCAAAATTGTCCCGTTTTTCAAGTCTGTCAAGACCCTTTTGGGCTTTGGTCAGGTTGCTGATCTCTATACTGAACTAACATATATGTGCATCTCAGTGTATACACATGCACTGCTGTGTGTAATGAAGGATCAGATACTTATCATTTACCTTAAATCTTTTTTTCTTATGTGGAGGTCTTTAAGGGCTGTGTCTTTATAGCTGTGCTGCCACCATTTAAACCTGCTCTGGTTTCACTCGTAAAGTTCGTATGTATTTGAAATTGCTGGTTTAATTGTCAATGGAAGGAATGTACAGTAGCAGGCAATTCTGCCTTCCATAGCCAAAGGGGATGTTTAGCCTGCTGATTAGCATCTTTGGGATCTTGTCTGCGGTCTTAGGTCTTACACGGAAGCGTGAACATAGTGACCATGTAAAAAGGTTTCCAGCGTGCAGTCAGTCATACAAACAAGCTAATACATGTCAAGAGTACAGAAACAACAGAGCCTATCTAATTAGCTGCGCAACAGAGCAGCAGCTCAATAAATGCCTTCTGTTAGAATGGACGGGAGCTACAGCCAGAAACCTAATGGTTCATTGAGAATGAGTGATTATTGGACCTTGAGTCTTTGGCAGTTGGGACTCATTGAACCCTTATTGCAGAGGCGTCTTAGAAACACAATGCAAAGAGCACAACATGATGGTTACCATACCTGACCACATTAAAGATCCACTCCAGCTTCCCAAGGTTTAATTTTACATGATAAGTGGATTATGCTGCTAACGGTACCTTGTGCTATGGCATAAGTATAAAGGGGAAAAGTGTTTATACTCATGCCATTTCTAAATTACTTAATGGATGCTGAATTGACAGAGTTTTGATGTTGGCTGAGTAAAGTGGAAAACACACGGCTGCAGCAGCGCATCATATGAGGCACATCAAGTGCTGCCCCTAGTACCAATAGCAAGTGTTTTCATTGAAGTACAGCACAGCTTTTTCTCTGGATTTCTTTTTTTCTGGGGCAGTGAGACCAACGGCAAGACGTGTAACAGGAGAGCGTATTGACAAGTACCAGCACACACATAGCTGCTGCCTGTGTATGGGTTAAATAATTAGTGTGGCTGTTTTGACACATGCCATTTAGCAGTGGTGTTCTTTAGCCTAAAGGCAGTTTTTCTTATCCCTACTTATCTAAAAAAAAAAGCTTTAGAAACAATAAGGACATTTGCATGGCTTGAAATTTTGAACATAATCACATTTATTTATGATATTCCTTATGTTTGCTCCGCAGGCATTATTCCTGGAAGCCTGCACTATCACCCACAACCTTTTTCATCCCTCCATCTGCTCAGATCTTTATCTTAGGGCTAAAAGACACTGAAAAAATATAAGGGATTCAAATCAGTAATTTCCAATGGTTCCTTAGTCATCGAGCTCCAGCCTTCTCTACTTTGTATGCAGCAACATGTGTTTATCATTCTCTATGTGAAACCCATGAGGTGATTTTTATGGTAATTGGTTTTATGACTAACCAAGCCTTACAGGAGAGTTCTAAGGTGTTTTCTGGTTCTTAAGGTTTACACTAGACATGGGGAATGTGACATCCTGGTTCTAGCTCTGCCCCTGTCCTTCGTGGGAGGGCAATTCCCTCTGTTTTATTTTAATTCAAATATTTTCATTTTACAACAGTCCTCCAACACCTGGAGTATTAAGAGCAGTGGGAAGCGAGCCCTGGACGTTAGGGGTGGGTAAAAATATCGATTCATCAGTGCAATTGCAATATTTTTTTTCCAAAATTCAATATGATTTCATTAAATCCTCTGAATCGATTCAAGCCCCGATTCGAATCGAATCGTAAGGTTCTTAACAATACCCAGCCCTACTGGACGTGGGATGTCATTGTACCTTTGTTGCAATAGATAGGGAGAATCTGACAGGTTGACAGCTGCTTTAGCATAGAAGAAAATGAAAATGAAACGAAATGAAATGAAAAACTTTTCTTCGGATTTGTTGTATTTTTACAGTAGACTACAATGATCTGCTTGTTCAAATAAATACTAATAATAAGGAGTTGAGTTAAGGAAAGACATTTGATGATGATAAATGAGTCCCAAAAGAAAACGATTAATCCCTTTAATATAATTTAGTTCAGATGTTATTTAACCACCGAAGGGACAAGGAATTGCCTACATCGTATTGAATTCAACAGCTCAATCAATAATTCTAGACTTAAAGACATTTGCATATAAATATGTTTCTTACTCGCAAATGTGCATCAGACTGACGACCACTATGAAAGGACGAGCTAATAACTGCTGAGAGGATGAGAAACACATGGCACTATATTTGCCAATACATAAAGTCATCACTTCACCCTCACATAGAAGTGTTAATCAGGCTGGAAGCGTATGCAGGATACTGTGCAGGGGAGGTGGTGTGGCAGAGGTGACAGAAGGCTTCCTGTCTCTGACAAGGCCTTTCCATAATCTCTTGGCAGTGATTGGGCAGCTTGGCTGTGGGCATAGTATAGCTCCAGGCTACTTCTCTGTTCTCCTGCAGTTTTGCATCCCATAAATAACAAGGGGCAGACGGAGGCAAAGACAATGAGCAAGTGAGGACAATGTGGCAAGGAGGCTGAGAGCCTGAATAAGAAACAGACAGTTGGTTGTCCTGAAGACAAAAAGAGCCAAACGGTGATTTGTTGTTCAGAACAGAGGCAGATTGGGGATGAATAGTAGCATGACATTGGGAGAACAAAAAAAGAAAACACTGCAGTAGAGCGATAAGGCTCCCTGTGTAAAGGTATGGGGAAATAAGACAAGATGCTGTTTCTCACCCTGAAAAAAGGTTTAAGCAAATTTACTCGCATCATTCTTGCCTATTTATGTGGTTACTGTGCAAGGGATGACTAAAAATACCCGAAAGTAGCAACATTTCTGAATGGTAAACAATGCACCACATTAAATTCTAGAAAACACTAATTAACTCAGTCCCAGAATGACAACATTGTGCAGAATAGAAGTCAAATAATGTTTATGTATACTGTCAGCACAATCTTTAATCATAATATAGTACCTTGTATGTTTTTATCATGGTAAATTAACTATTGCAGCGTGGACTACTGCAAATGCAATACTGTCCCACCAGGGTAAAGTATGTTTAACTAAGTTGCACTCAGTGCTGTAGGCCATCGGAGTGTGCTAGTGTTTAGCATTTTGTATATTCTGTTGACATTTAAATTATAAATGAGTATGCCAGTGAAGTGAAATTGAAAACAAACTGTAATATACAATATAATATAATGTTAGATGAGAGAAAAATAGATTTGCACAGTTTAAGTGAGCCACTTTTGGCACATACTGTATCTATTCATTCTAAGTGTCTTCTGTCCCTTTAGCAGGCTTGTGGCAGGTTGAGGCATTTGTTTTTGAGATGTTTTAGCTTTAAATTCATTATTATTTTATTAAAATACATTGTTCATGTGGCCCTCATCCATGGAGCTCTCATCAGACACTTTAGTACTTTCTCCACACCAAGAACAAAATCTCCGAATCAACCGAGGGTACTATGTTAATTATCCAAATAATGATCAGTCTGACGAGTTGGAGGGAATAGTACCACAGGGAACCATAGGGTGAGGGAAAGCTGCAGAGGGTGCATGCTGGAATGACCCCTTTTGGACGACATGTTTTATTCATTCAAATATGTACACAGGGAGCATTAAAAGCATGCATGCGTAGCACTGCTACCTGTACACGGTCAATACAAGGACATCACTAGTTTTGTTTGGGTCAGTGAACAAACTGGAGCTGAGTATGATAGCTACGGCAGGCACGCTTTTTGCTGTGCTTCGAAAAATGTTATATTCAAGATTTTTTTCAATGCAATGTTTACAAAGAGTATTCCAGGTGGCCCTTTTCCCTAATTGATGGTCTTCTGACCTATCGTATATAGAAGATTATAATAAGGGTGACAAACAAATCTTATGTCCTCTGTGCTACAGTAGAATTGATTTAGAATTCCGGAATATCATTTTCAGCAGCCTTGCTGCTCAGTAATTGGTGGGAGTGTTAAGGCACTGTTCTGTTTTGCAGTGACATTTAAAATGTCTCCTGTAAGGCTGAGAAGGAAGATCACTGTGCACACAAGGTACAGTGTGTGATGATGCTAATCTTGGAAGGTCCTGCACACTTGCAGTGATTAGGTGCAGGATGACAGACAGTGTAGTTGATCATCTATGAATATTGTACCAAAGAGCCATTTATGAAAAGGACTGATGATAAAAAAGATTGAAAAAAGATTTATTTTGCATTCAGTTATTAACTTCTGTAATATGCGACTATAGTCTTGATTAGTTAGATTAGAACTTGCAACAACATTGACCGGTCACAATAATAAAGTCATAACTTTATTCTTCATTAATCCAGCTTAAACAAATATACAGAACCACCTAGTAAAGAGGTAGTATACTTTCATGCAGAACTATCACTTTGTGATTCATCAGTTTTGAGGAAGGCATTTATGAATATAGCATGCTTGTTCAGCAGCATTAACCAAAGACTGTTCCCCTATAATTTTAAAAGCTCAGTGCTGTCATACGCCACACTCTGGCTAATGGCTTATTAGTTCTTCAAACGCAAATAAAGTTTGATTCACACATTGCTAGTTTGCATATTGAATCGGTACACGTTTCTTATGTAAAGGGTCACAATTTTCCAAATGAGACCCTCAGTCCCTTCGTTGGACATGGACATGGTCTTGTATCCACTGATGCATCTTCCGTTTGAGCCCCTTGGGTCGAAGTGACATCTGTTGACTTGATTTGATACAAATCGGATAGTCTTAAAAACAAGATTTCTATAAGCCGTCATAAGCTTTAATATGTGTTACAGTGACTGAATAAGTGGTAGGAGTAGTCCACTTCCCTGACTCTGGATTTCTTCCAAACGTCTTGTCCGAGTTCTATTTAACCCAGTCAGCTGAGCGGCGGTCACCCTTTTTTCCCGAGGAAAGTAGGAGGTTGAGCAGCTGAGGTCTAATTGCACCTTGTCAGGGCTTTGGCTCGGTACATTCAGCACAGTCAGAATTTAAGTTAAACCGATCAGTTGGTCATCTTTTTTAATTTGTTCATTTGGATATGTGAAACCATGACTGTGGAGCAGTTCAGCAGAATTACTTCTTCAGTGTGCTTTACCTGTTGGTAGTTCATTGGCTTCATGGCAGGGAACCATTCTGACATTTGTGGGTAAACCACATGGTCGCCTCAGGCCACATTTTAGAGTCTCCTTCTTAAATGAGTGAGGGGTGGCTTTAGCATGACTATCCAAGATTGTGGATTGATTTAATTTGTGTTTCCTGTGGTCTGGTCTGATCATCCCTTTGATCTCACAGTGGCCTTCACATCTGGTGGGGCCTTCCCCTGTTCTTGACTCGACTAAATGGTTCCCTGTGGAGCAGTTTTTCACCAGTGGGTCCCTGGTTTGTTTTTTGTATTACGCGCATTTGAGGATGCACGTACAGATTGGGATGTATGTGGATGAGACAATACACATTTCTGGCAATGGCTCGAACTATTCCAATGATCCACAGGTGGCTGTAATGCACCAAAAAAACGAACAGGAAAGAAGAAGAAAAAGACCGCTTGCTAGTTGTTTGTTGTTTTGGTGGTTTACAGCTCCACAGGGCACCTTTAAGCTGTCATCTTGCCTTGCAGGGGTAGCCTTTGTGTCTTGGGACACATTCCGCTGTTTGATTGTTAATTTGAAAATAGTTGGATTATTTGTGGTCTTTTGTTAACTCTGACCATTACACAAAATTTAATAAGACACTGTATTACAGAGGGAAAAAACAAACAAATAAACAAAATGGCAATATAAAATTCACTGCATTTTCTCATTAAGGCATTAAAATAATTTATTATCCAATCAGCAGCATACACCTTTCTCTAAGGCACTGTGTAACATCCTGTGTACTTGAGTGGGATTAAAAACTGGAAGCTAATTTTATTAATTCTGGCAGAAACATAACTGCAGTTGAAAATTTTGTCAGAAATAAACAGAGATGCTTAATTAGAAGAAAAAGATGAAAAGTGAAACAGTATTCACTTGCTGCAACAAACATGGGGAATCTGGAATTTTCCTTTCTGCACCGTGTCTTTGAAGATGTTACTTCATGGCATCAGTAGGACAGAAACACTGATGCTGACGTGCTCCCATCCTTCCATCCAAGATATACCGGGAGCAACAGCTATAGTGGCTGCCTCAGCCTCAGTGCCAGTCTGTGTTTGTTAAATTAAAATAAGTGCATGCATATTCAGTGTGATATCTTATTCAGAGTTTCTCTACTGCTGTCTAGCACACAACCGTGTTCTGGAAGTATTGCCTCTCATGTCAAAAAAAATTTATGAGAACTGCTGAAAAGTGCAATAAAATTCTGTAATTACGTTCAGTTTCTCTAAATAAATGTAATGAGAAGGTGCAAGCCAAAACATTAAGGTGTTTATTATTTGCGTCTGCCCTCTACAATGAGCAGACACTAAGGTATAATTTTAGTCAGAAACATTTTCATCATAATTTATTTTATGGCAAATACAGTTGACTGGTATTATTCAGAGCAAATTTGCTGCCCAATCTAAAAGCCATCTAATGCTGAACAAGGTGAAAACAAAAACCTCCATGGGAAATGGAGTGTTCAGAACCAAAGTAATTCAGTGAATGGCCTTGGTTAGTGAATAATGGTGAATTGAATTTACTATTGTTCACTGTTATGTTTTCACATGAGGCAACATACTATATAGTTAAACTACAGTTACTGTAGAAATGTGTATTTATAATGTATATATAGCCTTAACTTGAGGCTGTGTACTGGCATGTCAAGTGAACAGTGCAGGAATTGTAGCCCTTTTTATACACTTACACCCCCAATATTTGAAATCAAACATACGTGCAGAATTCCTTTGCAGACAATGAATACCTAAAGCCTACAACCCATAGGCATCAGCAGAGCCTTGATATCTTCCCTGATGATGTTCTACTACGACTGTACTGCAGACATCCTCACTTCTTACATGTTGTACAGGGCTTTTTGCCAGTCTAGTGTTTGGCAGTTTGTTGGCAACCGGGTATCACGCCAAACCATGTAATACACTTGCCAGTCCACCGTGTACTTTTCATGCCTAGGTGAGGAATAACGTGACACTGACACGGTATCCTTCGGTGTGATACTATGGTCAAATTGGCAACAATAAATATGCAACATCCAGAAACTAACAAGTGATTGTCACAGTTTGGTTAGGTTTAGGAACCAAAACTACCTCATTAGATTTGGGAAAAGATCATGGTTTGGGTTAACATGGGAAAACCAACCGGGTTTCCTGTGAAAAAGTACTGTGTTTGACACACAGATCTTTAAATATAATATTACTATAAACTATATTTATAGATTGATGATTTTAATATTCCATTACCATGTGAAAATGAACCGTTGACACATAACTGTAAGGAAATGCTGTTAGGAAATTAATTAGATTTACACTATGTTCAGAAGTTTGGACACTGTTATTTTCATAAGTAATAGACGTAGTTGATACAAATGATGCATTTATTTTTGGAATATTATAGTTTTTATTTGAAATGAAGTCCAACAAATCTCATTAAAATGAAAGATCTTCCCAAAAGCTAGAAGCAAGTATAATATTTTACAGTGTGTTTATCACAGCATATGATGATTCTGATTAGACTTTATGCTCTGATGATGATGCAGATCTGTTGTGTATTAATATTGCAATGACAGAATTACCATTTCAACTCTGCCTCTTCTCAGACATTAACTTGGCTAATATATAGGCTGAATGATCATCTTCTGCAGTACATCCAATTCATGGAGTATAAGAAATTGATTTTTAATGCAAACATTACAATATTCTCCACTTCTTGCTTCAGTTGGTAGCACAGCACACACTAATGGATATAATCACTGAAATAGAAGCCCTTCTTCAACTGATTCTTGTAAATTGTGGCAATTCTGTAGTTATTTTTTTCCCTTTGAGTTGTTATCATAGCCTTTAAAGAACCCGTAACATTCTCTGTGCTAGGTTGTACAGGGTTAGCATTTAAAAAATGTTCAACCTTTCCACCACGGTCTGGTAGCAGCATCTCTCTGCGACAAGCTTGCAGCGCCATTCAACTCAATCCAACGTGCTGTTCTCTTTTCTGCCACCAGGAGTCACATGGTGGCACCCTCATACGGCTCTTACAGTACTTAACCTGCATTCCATACGCTCATTCTCTGCAGTAATTTAAAGGGAGTCTGAAATCAGTGGAACTCACATCCAAGAGTCTCCCAGACCATGACACAGAGGTTGACTCATGGTTTAGAACAGCACCGCACAGATGAACCCACAAACGCATTGGTTCCTGAAGGAATGGATATTTGGCATTATTGTATTGGCATTTAAAAAATACTCTACTGTTCAAAGACTGAATGTTCAAACTGATAATCTTTCTTTTTTTTACACTCATTCTGGATTTGATGACTGCAACATGTGACAGAGACAACACAACGGGAACTAAGGACACTGATTATTGATATTTTGAAAGACCTAAAAAAAATCGGGATAGCGAGCATATGTTGCTCCAAAATCTGTATGTACCTTTCAGCATTAATGGTGCCTTCACAGATGTGCACGCTTTTCTGAATGTTAAAATCTGGCCTTAGATTCTCCAGCAAACTGTGTTTACCGGTTTTCTGAAGTCTTCCTGACCCTTTATGCAATCATGTCTCTTTTAACACAGTGCCATCAGAGGAATTAAAGGTAACTGCCATTCAATGTTGGTTTTAGACCTTGGACCATAACCTGCAAAAATGTCTCCCAATTCTTTAAATCTTTTAATGACTTAGATAGCAGATTGTGAAATCCTTAAATGCAATTGAGAAACGTTGTTCTCTAAAACTATTTGCCCATTCAGTTTTTCACAAAGTGTTGAACCTCGCCTCATCCTTGCTTGAGAACGAGTGAGCCTTTTGAGGATGCCTCATACACAATTGTGATACTATCACCTGTTACAAATAACCTGTTCACCTGTGGAATGTTCCAAACAGGTGTTTTTTGAGCATTCCTCAACTTTCCCAGTCTCTCGTTGACCTTCTCTGAACTTTTTTGGAACGTGTTGCTGGCATCAGATTCAGAATGTCTATTTACAATAAAAAAAATAAGTCAGACACCTCGATGTCACTGATTTTGGTGAAACTGGATCCTATTTGATGGAGAAAATGTTTTCTGGTTTTCCTTCCTCAACTCTCTGTGATTTACAGAGTTTCAGTAAAGTAACTGCTGCAAAATATAGCTGGTGTTAGCTATTTAGCTTAGCCGTACTGCTCGGGACTTGGTGCTCAGAGCACCGACTGTTTACACGGGTAGCACACAAGCTTTGGACCGCCGGGAGAAGAAAGGTTTCTTATACCTGTGAGGGTTGCATTGATGGGCCAATAGTGATGCAATGGGATAATCAGTGTTACACTTGGATGGGTTGGGTACTACTGCCTTTACTTGCTCTCCCTCCAAGTATTGCATTGTAAAAGGTTGATGGAAATTATGAAAAACTCACGACTAATTAGCTGTTTCCATTCCAACTGTCTCCTCGTTGCTCCATGGCTCCATAATACATCCGTAATTGATCCACACACATCTGATGTAAGCTTTCTCACAATAATTCATCAAATAAAGAGAAATATCATATTTCCATTTCCGTTTTCTGCATTTGTTTTCACTGTTTGATGTTTGACTGGTGCTCTTTACTTTATGACATCTTATTGTGCCTTTTCTTCTGGTTATTGGACTGGAGAATTGGTGCCACCTTTTGCTTATCTTGATGAATATACATAATGGTAGTGGGGGAACTTTCTTTTACCAGTTTACTTGAACTTGGTTAAAATTGTGATACATTTGGGTAGAAACTGTTTTTGTAAAGATCTAAACTCCTGCATTGCCGACTGAGACATCCATCAAATTTATATTGTATAATCATTGAGTGATCTGACAAAATAAACATAAAAGGTAAATGACAGCAGCTGTACTGTGTGATCGTAGAGAAATGAGTTATCAGTGACCAGCATGTGCATCATGGCGCATCAGGAGCACATATCAGAGGAAAGCTGAATCTTCACTGTGAAAATACAGAAGGTTTAACCTCTGGGTAAAGCAAAGATACATCAATCCATCCCCCAGACCTACCCTACAGGCAGCAGTTAAAATTTCCAAGACAAAAAACAAGATAAAAGTAAGAATGAACATCTCTTTTTCTCTGACAGTGCTGACAAACACTAGCGGTTTCCCTGCGCACAATGTTATTGTTATTTTAATAAGTAATATTTTCTTGACTTTTGCATCAGATTTTGGGATGCAGTGTTTATCTCATCAGTTCAATCACAGTCTGGAGTGAATACACATCAATCCGAGAAATATGGCCCAGTCAAATACAGTAACACAATCACAGCAATGGGCTGTCAGTAAAAATAAACAAGGTTTACTTTTTGTGTCACACAAGCAGTAGAGTATCTTTCTCATAGATTGGTGATGCAAAAGCATATAACCATGTTAAACCATGATCAAAGGGCATTTTCTGTGCTTCATTTTTTAAAAACATATAGGCTACTTGATGGTGCCATTGGTATACTGTACAGTCTCAGTGCAGCGTGATGCAACATTGCATCAAAGCCACCTATCTGTTAACCTATGCTGAGTGCCTCCTATTAAAAAATATACTGCAACCCAAATGTGTTGAGTCAAAATGTGCCATTCTCGCAGTAGCAAGGGGCACTTTCAAGCGCTGCCACTGTACCAGATACTTACTTTACCGGATATAACCATTTCCTTCCTCCATACTGTCTGTCTCTCCTGTGGCATTTAAAAACCTTGACTGAATCCCGTGTTCTCTTTGTGCTGTAAAGCCTTTGTACTGTGGCCTACATACTGCATACTTGAGATTTAAAACCCCCCAAAAGTATCTGCAAAGGTCCCAGTGGGAAGTGTGGCACTGTTTACAAGAGTGCTCCAGATATTTTATTGAACAACTATTATCTCAATCAGGATTGTCATCTCGTTCATACAAATTGAAGATAACTTTTTGCAAGATGCGTTAGAACATTTGAGGCCAACCATGATTGCATACCTTTTTAATGTGAACGTTATCCATCTATCTTTCATTTGTCTGATATTGGGCCAGTTCAGTCTACATTTTACTAAAGCCATCACATGAAGACACACAGGGGCAGCTACTTTGTTGATAATGAATGGCAGACCAACTTGTACCTAGCTGTCTTTAAGTCCCTGCCTCAGAACAAATGTGCAATTAAATAAAACTGTACATAAATCTGGATGTAAAAAACAGTCATCATACATTATAGATGAACTTGCTTGCGCATTTTTCAGTTCATCTTATTTCTCTCTTGTAGTTTTCTACCTCAAAGTGCATACTGTAGTATTTAATTATTTTAGAACTTTACATGTTCATAGTAAGACTGTCAGTAGTTCTTTTTGAAATTAGTCTTAACTATATATCGCCATCTCTTCATTGTCTTGGTAAACTGAGGCCGAGACAAACGGGGCCTTTGATGTCTCTGCCTGCAAGGCTCCGTTATTGTAATGAAACTCTATTGCATTGTCTCAGCACCAAATGTTTGGCATGATGGAACACAATGCTAATTCTAACTGAGGCTTGCCTGCTTCCGCTGGTTTCAAAGCTGGTGGTGCTTTTTGTTTCCCAAGGGAGTTGCAAGCACTCCCTCACAGAGCCAAGCAGCTTTCAGGCGCATCAATTATTTAGCGCCTGTTGCCTTCAGGGAACTCCTGAGAAATTATGATGAATGCAATCAGGAGACAGGAAATATAAATGTATGAATCTAAAATGTTCACAGTAATTTTAATATCTCCTGATCAGGAGTTGCAAAGATTGATTGAAATGCTGTGACAAAATCAGAATGTTTTACAGAACACCCTCATTGGCACAAAACATGCACAATCACAAAAAGCACTTTGGTAGTTATGGGAGGCCTTTGAAAGGATTACAAAAGGCACTCTGTTTATAGTGTGTAAATACCCATGTGATGTTGAAATGTTCCCCCTATTCTCCCTGTCTGCACTGAGTTCTTTATTATGAATAAGCATGAATGTTTTAAGACTGATAACTAGTTCAACATGCAGCCAAACAAGAAAATTGTTTTTGTCTCTCATTGAAATTTTATAAGAGGACTAAAGGATGAGTCTTTAATGGACTATATGGATTATATTAAAATACTAAATAACCTTTTAGAGCACAGTTTAGGACATTCCTTCTAGGGTATGACTGCAGTGTACAATATGAGAATTTTACTCGTGTTTACGACATAATAAAAGGGAAGAACTGAAATGGCATCAATGAAAACTATTTAACATGGTATAACAAGTCAAAAGTAGAACTAAAATTCAATCACAGAGAAAGAATTCATGTAACTTCACAGTGATTCTATAGAGCAAGACTCAAATACTTTGGATGAACATACTGTACACAGCAACATACATTTTACCATTTCATCAGTAAAAAAAACCTAAAGTGATATTCACAAACATAAATAGAATCTAAAAGTGGGAGGGATAAAATGTCCTCTGAAGTGCAACAGAAGGTGTGATTTTAGCTAAATGGCAGTGGATTTAGTTGCCAAAGCAAATGAAAATATTCCAGTGTAGCAGTCCATTAGCTCCGGAATGAATCCAGCTTCGGTGTACAGACAAGAATTTGGGGAATGCATACAGGAGCTCAAAACAATTAGTTTTTATGAATACATTTGTATTTACAGTAACACTGATACTTGCTGGTAACAACACTTTAGAAATTCTCCAACCACAACATGCATATTTCATATATGACCCCGATTAGTATTAACAAGGTCAAAACATTAAAAAGGGTCATGAACTATGAACTAGCAGCCCCCATTTGCGTCTGTTTTCATAACGTCACAGCTTGCACTCATATGAAAGCCTGAATATCCTGGTATTCATAAAGAAGGGATAGACCCTGTCTCAATGCCGGATGGGCAAAGAGGAAAGGTGAAGATCTCAGAATGACCAAAGAATAACATGAAAGAGATGTGTGACAGAACACTGTGTGTTTGTGTACATAGGTGCACAGGCACACATAGCCAAGTGAGAGCCCAGTGGTAATTTAGCAGTTCTCAGCAGGTTGTCTTCAGGGAAGAGCTCATATGGGCAGTTGGTTGCTATCTGTGTGTGTTTCCGTGTGTGTGTGTGTGTGTGTGTAGGTGTGTGTGTGTGTGTTTGGCAGCGTTTCATTTCATAGTGAGAGTTCTGCTGACCTTGGCATACTCAAGATTTAATCCCAGCGGTGTCTCATCCCCCCTCTTCTCCGTCTCTTTCTCCTCTTCCTCTTCCTCTCACCCTCACCCCGCCCAAATTCCCTTCCAGGACCGTGCTATTCTTCTCCCTTTATAAAAACGAGCCAAAATGATTCAGCAGATCCAGAAAAAAACCCATCAGCATCCCTATCACCTGAATAATTCCTCACAAGTCTGTGATTATTTAACAGACAGGATGTGTGGTGGTTAGACTTTCAGAGTGTGAAGACTACAGCCAGTAGAAAGCCTAGATGCTATCATTAAGACGGCTCTGTGTTAAAAAGTCTTGTGGCTGTTTGACTTTTCCTGTCATCCTCATTTCTGCTGGCTCATACCTTTCAGGGTAAACCATGGCAGAGATCTCATTATTTCAAAACATGGCTGTCAGAAAGACAGAGATGCAGTGAATGGCACATTGAGGTTTTTCTGTACTTGTTATTTTTCTCTTCACTTCAAACACAGTCCCATCAAATATAGTAGACATATTATAGTGAACAACTATAAAAGCTCCGAATTTGAATGTGAACTTTCAAATGAGCACACAGACCAATAGCTGCATATTGTTGTTAGATTTCTAAAACATTTTTCCTCACGAAAGTTAAACACTCCACAGTGAGCATAAATAGTTTTAACATTGGAAATGACGGAGGGAAGTTTTGACTGCTGCTACACAGAGGCATATTTGTTAGTGTTTAAACTGTGCTTCAGGTTGACAGCGGTAGAAGCCACCCAGTGTTGCTGCTAGTCTTCCTATGGGAAAACAACTGGCAAAGCAATTCAAGTGAAATAAAAACAAGTGCTTTTTATGTTGTTTGTAAAATGCCTGACAGTCTATGTACATGTGTGCACTAAATGTGTATGAAATATCTATGAGAGTTGTTTCTTTCATGAGGGGGACTGATGACATAATGTCAGATGGGTGATATGGATACAGTTTTTCATCAAGGTCTAATCCAGTTAATGAAATACCTGACAAATCAATGTGTGTTTCATCCCATTGATGCAAAAACCCCAGAAGTCATTGCTGCTCATTCTTCTTTAACATAGTCAACAATGGTCTAATGCAACCAGAGATATTAAAGGTAGTACACCTTATAGTAACATTACAGAACATTGAACATTGAAATGAGTACAAATTGTACTAATTTTACATGAAAAATACTATACCACAATCACAAATCAGAGAATGTTGGCGCTAACAGGTTACACATGATTTGGAAGCTTCAAACTGGAGTGTGAGCTTTCTAAATTAGGACTATATTTTTGCAAATTATGTTCCAGTATGTTTCAGAAGTTTTGAATCATATTTTAAAGGTCTTTTGAAGTCCTGCAGAATATATTCTATATTAATAAATCAATAAACGCTAATGTAGATAAAGCTCATGTTATATCATACTGTGTCCTTTTTATTATACAGAGAAGCATGATTGGGAGTTATATAAAGTACAGGATTTACACCAGTGTTTCAGGTATCCAGCTGATTCTCTTATTCAGTGTGATGTAGAGCACAATGAGTGAGTGACACAAGCTTCCTGCGTGCTGACATTCCAAATATTTCTGATGTGTCTGTCTCATGGAATAATATAAGTCATTATTGCGTGTCCTTACAGAAGACTCCCCTTTTGTGTTTCAGACTGAATCTGTGTAGGCACCCATCCGCTCTCCTGGCAGGAAGCAGACATGTTCTTTAGCTCTGTTCCAGTATGGTAAGTTCGTATTTTGTGTCTCTATTAGCATGAATAAATGTGTTCCTCAGGGAAAAAGAGCAGGGCTTCATGCATGACTTGTTATAGATTTTAATAACCCTGTGTTGGCTATGAATATTCCTAGTGCTATGAACAGGTGCAGGTCAAGGAGTGCCAGACATTACCCACTTAAAAGAAAAGCTATTCTGAAAATAAAAATGTCTTTCATTTAGGGAAACTAATGTGGAAACAAAGATAGTAGTCAAAGATGTTAACCTGACTCTTTTTGGCTCTCCTTGTTTACCTTTACATATTTTTAGGGGAGGGAAGTAATTTGGACGGTGTCGAAACTGTGACATGATTGAAAGAGCTTCTGTCAGCCTTGCACTATGTCAGATTGCGTCTCGAAGATGGTAGTTGTATACAAACTCACCCGCAGGTGCATTGATAGCGGCTGAATCCGTGGGTGGCTTTTCAAAATAGGCCAGCAGTACAAACTGTTCTTTTCACATACAGCTTTTTTGAATCCGCTGACAGTCAGACCAGATTAAAAAATAACTTGCTTTTGACATCTCTTTGTCAGCTCAGTGTTATAAAATTCTAAAAAAAAAAAATAATAAAGAATTAATGAATGTTAGTACTGAGGCTCTGATGTACTACTGTGTACCCCTCTTGGTGGTTTTTAATCTACAGTATTTAAAGCAGCCATATTTTATAAAATGTGGCATTGGAAATATTGTCCTATACAACAAACGCAAAGTATCATGCATAAACATACATGTCTATTTCTAAGAAATGGTTGCCTCAGTAAGAATGTACACATTTTATAATTGTTATATTAAAGCTTTACCCACACTGATAAAGGCACTCTGTATTTGTTGTTCAAGTGATCTCAAAATGGAGGCACAAACACATGGCCCTAGGGCTAAACATTGGTATACAAGGAGTGGTTAGGGCGAGTGCAGCACAGAGGCATAAATCCAGAATCATTAAAGCTGTTCTCTTGTACCAGTCCCTGTCATTGTGCTTAACATGATAAGAGCAGCTCACAGTTCCATGCCAACTGCTGTGCCCGTTCAGCCTTCCCAAATTGTACTGGCGAGGTTATGGGGGAGGATGTGGCACAGTGGAAGGGAAAGCAATGGAGCATGATGTAGCCAATTATTGCAAAATCTCATGTTAATTATCTTTTTTTTTTTTCTTTTTTAAACAGTGTAAGTGGTAACAACATTGATACTGTTTTTATGGAAGACTCAAGCAGGTTGTTTTATTTTAATTGCTAATATGACTAATCAAAGACAGGGTGGAAATGTTGCCTGAGGTTTATGGGGATCTAGTAAAAACCTGATAGCTGTGGGGAGAGTGACGAAATGGAAGCAGACGTTGCTGTTACTAGCCTGCAGTTACTGGTATTGTGATGACAGTAAAAATGATCTATACCAACTGTAGCTTTTCAGGCAGCTTGCGAGTCTTGGAAGACCTATGAAGAACGGAGTGTGGAATACAGAATGGAGGTGCAAACAGTGATTTACCACCCTTTTTCACCCTTAAAAGAAAATCACATTTGAAATACAATTTGTGCTGTTGCTACTATCTTGGAAATGGTCAGGGTAGATTAATGAAGGGCAAAAGTGGGTTTGATCATGCTCTGTGAAAGATGTTTCACCCATCAGTACATCAAAAATCTTAAGAGGGAAAGGTCAACAATGTGGCTCAGATTACCTTAAGAAAATCTTTTTTTTATATCATCAAGAGATACTTTTGTGGAATTTCTTATAAATGGGCACAGAGACAAATTCCAAGCTTGAAAAGTAATCCTGGGGGATTTACTGGGGATGTGATTTTGCATGTATTAAGTTAAAGGCCTAATCAGTGCAAAACAAAGCTAGTTTTGCTAGACGGGCTAAAAGCGTTAATCTGTTTGTAGCTAAATAAAGTGTTACTTGATAACATAATAAATAAATTATCATCTTTGAATTTTATTATTGAATATTGACCTCAGGTTCATTTTCACAGATACTGACTGAAGTATAGTTAAAGTGTATGTGATTTTAGTGAAGATAGTTATTTCAAGGCTATCAAATGAAGTTCATTGCCAGCAAACTTTGTTTTTTGATGCCAAAGTGGATATGGATACAAAATAAAATAGATGGGATTTTGTGTATAAACAGATGAAAATTGGGCAAAACTGTTTATTTGATGATCTAAGTGAAACTCTTCAGTGTTTGAGGATTCTATTAAAAGATTTCTTGAGGCTTAGGTGACTTCACTTTAAGGTGCCAAGATCCTAATACCTCCAGCACCTTCTTAGAAATTAGACACAGTACCTCTAATCAGTATATCTGACAACCAGAGTCAAAAAGTTGTTTTTAATAAAAAGCTAGAATAAACGGCTAACACAGTTTAGGAACTGCAAGACAAGTCGATACAAGGAGTTTTTCTGCATGACACTTTACATGATTCCTGCCCACATGATCTCAGAATTGTTCATTGATTCAAGTAGGGCTCCTCTTTTGCCCATTGGCAGCCATCTCTGTGTGGGACACATGTTCAATTGCCCTGGTACAAGAGGAGGACATTACTTGCTGTTTTGATGGCAGAATTAGCGTTTGGAGTAACTTATATGGATGCATGAGACACAAGAGCCATTACGAAAGTGGTGAGGAATAAACAGAGAAAAGCTTTTGGTTTATAATCTATGACAAGGCTAGTGTTGTTAATCAGCCTATAAGCCAGGGAGCACTTAGTTTCCAAAAATTCACCAAAGAGCCAGCAAGAGCGAAATGAAGGATAAAAATCTATTTTGTACATCAAGAAGAGAATGTGGACACACAAACGCAAAACTGAGCTTGCACAGCTATGCAAGCCGAAACGCACAGGGAAACAAGTTCAAGTGCTGTTCAATCCCGACAGTTCATCTAATGAATGTGATCATTATGCCAAGCTTACCTTCTGTTGTTTAGTGTAACCAGTGTCTCCGCTCTGATGTCCCTCAGGGATAGCATCGAGACCTCCAGTACGTAATCTTTCCTTACACACCATTGTTGTAACACAGCGATCTTGTTTGATACGCTCAAGGTTCACCTCTTGGTAGCATACACTCTCCACATGAGTTGGCATTGAGACACAAGGCCCGCACTGGGACCACTCAGTACTACTTCTAACTTCCGCTGTTGTTTGTCTCCATGGGAACTGGTCTTATCACTAAATTTGCTCTTAATGGCTCAAAGAAATGTTTTTTTCCATCTCAAAACTCTCAAACTCGAACATGTAACAGCTAGCTTGGCTGTTCTGAAGTACAGTGTTATCCAAGCATTCCTGCAACCATTCTTGTGTCGTCAGCCTTGGCGAAAACAAAGATGTATTAATAAATCAATATAATGTATTTTTCTTGTGGTACATCCAATTCATTCAGTTATTCATACTGAAGTTATATATGTGTGCATATTTGGCTATTTCATCTCCTTTTTAAAGATGATGTTTCTCCAATATTTTTTGTCTTCATTCTGTCTGTTCTCTGCTAAATTGTGTAATTCAGGGATCTCAGATACAGTAAAATCACCTACTGTGTTGTTTCACTGGCTGGTGTTTCTATGGTTGCTATGGTCACACGATGAGCCGTGGAAGCAAGTTGGAAAAGTTAAACCATCATGAAGTCCGAATGCAGCAGCAAATAACTGTGCACTGTCACCTCCATCTCCAACCTTGGCAGTCTTTACATTTTCTCTCTCATGTATACTATCTAATTAACACAAAAATGTTTGAAAACTAACTCACTGTAAACAGTGTTAGTGTTCCTTCCTTTGAAGACGCAATTGATGAACTTACAGATTGAGTATTGAAACACATCTATCAAACAGAAGTGTGATGTGAAATGTGGTGAGGCATATTTATTCAGGGTATGAACCTGACGTCGAAGCTAACAGCCAGAAGCCCTGGAGTTAAGAGGTACTTTTCTTAATTGTTAATCCTGTTTTATGGATGCTGAACACCTGCATTGTTGTGTTTGGGAAACAAATAGAATACACTGAGGTTAAACTAGTTTTGACAAATTGTAATTACTGTTGGTATTCAAACATATTGAAACAACACAATAAAACTATGCAAAAATAAAGGAGAATGAAAATAAAAGTAAGACCTGTTATTAGAATGCGTCTTGGATGATCTGATCACAAGTGGACAGCTTTAAGCATGTCAGTTTACACCTGGCATTAGAATGCGTCTCCACATGCGTCTCAAGTGAACACTTGTGATCGGATCTCATTCAATGCCAGAGAAAGCGTCTGTTGTCGTGGGGCTGACCCAAGAGTCATTTACAGTGGATGGAAGTAAGTACCGGAGGTTGTACCGGCAGCTAGCCAACACGCTGGGAAATAACTAAATAAATAAATAAATAACTTTTACTATAAAGTAAAAAGTAACATAATGTGTTTTCTGAATTTATGAGAAGTTCCAAATAATTACCAATATGTCAGAGATAACTTTTTTAAAGTTTATTACGTTTCTCCCCACTCAGTAACTCCCAAAATTGTGCAGTTTTACTAGTTCAGTGGTCAAATCAAATGAAACAGTGTGTTCACAAACATCTGCTGCACATAAAAGAACCCAAGCACATAATTTGCATTACAGTGAACTAAATGGACAGCGCGTTGTGTGTACTTACAGGATGTCCGTTAAGTAGGCGGTCGTTCTATGTGGCCCGCCAACACGTCAGTGTTTACACTACAAAGATATGTGGTCAAATGCGTCCCAGACTAGCTCAGCAAGTGGTTTGAGTGATCGGATCAGAACGCGTCTCAGAACTGCCCACTTATGATCGGATCACCCAAGACGCATTCTAATACCAGGTGTAAACAGGCTCTAAATGAATACTAAAAAATGTAATGATAATGTATTGAACAAACATTTTCATATTAACAGTAGGGCTGCCCCCAACCAAAGATTTTCTTAGTCGACTACTAGTCCTTAGTGAAAGCCGATAACTCACGTTTTTTCCATTAGTATAACATAATTAGATTTTGGCGTCTAGGCTACGACCTCACCACTCACCACAGATTTACATAGAGATATTGGGCAGGGATGAGCAAATACCTTAAACCCCCCAGCCGGAGCCTACAGGTGGATGCTGGGGTGGTGGGGGTTGCTTACAGAATGACAGGCACAAGTACTGATATACAGGGCAGCAGCGGCATTGACAGAGCAGAGGGAGAGCTGGGAAATTTTGCAGCTTAAATATACCACCAGATTGGAAGGATGGGCTTGGTTAGTGATTAGGGAGAGTGAGGCATGTCGTGTGTGTATAGCAGTGCAGCTTGAGTTGACTGCCTGAACTAGCTTGCAGGCATCGCTCCAATTGTTGCACTGATATTAATTTAATTATTTATTAACTTCATATGTAAATATCTGTCTATATTAGCCGCCTGTTAAATGCTTGTGAATGAGTCAGAACAACCAGCAAGGAGACTGAATATTTTCAGCACAGTATAACATAACACAAGTCTCGTTCTAAACACAGAATAAGTAACTTCCAAAAACAAATACTTGATGACTTATCAATTAAACATCTAGCAACTATTTTTTTTTTTTGGAACTAAATTACTAAAAAGAAGTGTTGATAAATGATACTAAATATGTTAAGCCCAATTGACAAAAGTCTCAAAGAGGCTTGCACTCTCCCTCTGGCCATTCTATTTATTTATATTACTCACACAGCTCTTTTATCCAAATGAAAGTTTTTCCTCTAAACTCAACCTTGCTTCTTTTGTTGCGTATTATTCAATTCATGCTATTCCCAGCATATACACAATTACCAGCAGCACTTCAGGCCTCCCACAATGATCCAAATCACAAATCTAACTGGTGGCTTCACCATCACACCATTGTTCATAACTGGTAACATGAACGATTTTGTTGCCATTCCCATAGCCATGTGTTTAGAGTGGCTTCTGCCAGAGTACTATTATGTCAGTGCTTTTGTTTTCTCTCTAACTCAGTGTGTTGGTTTAAGCTTAAATATGACATGTAAGTGCATAATGAAGCATCTCACATTACAGTAGTAATTTATAGTAACTCTTGACATGTGAGTAAGACCTACATGGTCAATCGATATACTCTAAACATTGTCTTCCCGTCACACAAGCAAAATCATAATATATATTATATCACCCTCAGTGGAAAAGGGCAACAAAGTACAACTTTAAAGGTTCCCCAGTCAACATTTAAAGTCATTGTACTTTACTAGTTTTCATTTGATTGATGATTTGCTTCTTATTTATGAGGAATCACATCTAACATTAGCTTTGCACCTCATATTTTCTTTTGTAGGGTTTAACTCCTGAATATCTGACATTAATATTCACCGGCCATCAGGTTGACGTGGTACATTTTCGATGCACTACACAAGTTTCTCTGTCTACCTTTTCTCACGAAGATCTGGTGAAAATTCAGCTTGTTATGGCTGATTAGGTCCAGTTTAAATACCTTTTCAAAGAGCAGGTGAGCTAATCGATACTGACAATGGTTTCTAAATGGAAGGAGTGTATTTCACATTTCAGAATGATCAAAGATCCCACACCTTGCTTGCTCTGTCCCTAGTACTTGTTTTACATTTCCTACAGCATTTCACTTAGTTGTCCCCGTTGTTCCAAGATGCACCTTGTTTTTCTGTCTCTGGATTGGCAAACATGCCTTTGTGCACTCAATGAAGACTGAGATCTTACATTCTCTCTTTGAGATAGGTTTTAATGAAGCCCTGGGAACAAGCAAAAAGGCAGCAGCAAGATACAGACAGACCTGTCTGGTGTTGTAATCCTGTCGAAGAAAAACAAGTTTTTATCAAAGTGGATTTACTATGTCTGCGGTGAAGACAATACAAGAAAAGACTTCATGGGCGCCTTTATTGTTCAGTTTTTGTCGAAAGATCAAAGTCAAGATTAGGTATTGCTATCTTTCGCAATATGCACATTCTCACAGGCACGCCTAGAAATAAAAATAATAAAAAAAACATTTGACATTACCTTTTTAAGATGTTTTAATACATCTAAAACCTTGGAGCCCAACACTGACAAGAAATCTGTTTGATGCCACCTGCTGCACACCTGCTCATGTAAACCCGCCTGTTGTGTTAGCGTCTCTCTCAACCCATCATCATCACTTTCCAACCTCTGTACCACCAGGGGCCCAGCAGCAGCTGTAGAGCACGAGTTGCCACATCACAGGCTCTTCCAGAGAACTGACTGTCAGCAGCATCATGCCATCGAGTGAAGACGTGGCAGAGCATGAAATGCATTAGATTGTATACGGATCGACAGGAAACCTATATAGGGTTACTCTCAACATTGCCTAGCTGTAATTGGCCGATATAGATGGCTGTGGCATGAGAGATGGAGACAGAAAGCGTGTGATTCAGAAGATGCTAAGCTCATAAATATCCTTTTTAAAAGCAGAAAGAGTAGGACTTGTACGTTGATGTTTGATAACACAAAGGTAGAGAGTAGCGATGGCCAAAATCCGAGATATAAATCGTTATTTTTTTAATTGTTTCTGTGGTTACATTCTAAAGCACAGATAAACACGGGCAGACATCCACACAACCCTGCGGGAAGAAACCACAAAGCCAAATTTTGTGTGAATGCAACCAAAGCCACGCTTAATCCTGTGTGTCTGTGTGTGTGTAGCTCAGGCCTGCCCTCGATCAAACAGACACACAGACTCAGACCATCCCTACGTTTTTATATAGTCCCGACCTCACACCCTGCATAGTGCCCAAAGGTTCATGCCCCGAAAAGTCACAAACACGCCACAATAAAAATAAAATACAGGCAGAGAGCACAGTCTCTGCAGATACAGACACACACTTCTTTGGGTCATAAATGATGATTGAGAGAGGTTGTTTTTGTATGAGCCTGCCTTTTAAAAGTTGTTTACATGCCTTTACTCATAGCTGTGCGTATTCACCTTCCCATTTTTTTTTTCAGGTTGATCCTTTCATCTGGGTTGTCTGTCATCAGCCTACTGATAAGTGTGAGCCAAAATGGATTTAACACATGAAAGTGTAGTTTGTTGCCAGCAAGTTGGAGCCATTGACAGTTGTTCTCAGCAGTAACTTAGGGGTGAATGTTGAGAAGTGATTATTGATCTCATCGGCCTGACACAGCGAAATCTACGCTCATGCTTGCTGTTGTTTTCTCTCAGATGTTAGAGCTGCTGGCGGCGGTGCTGCAGCATCTCTCTATGCCACTGACGGAGGGTAGTAGAACTCCTTTGCCTGTTGGGTAAGATGTGAATATGTAGTTAGCAAGTAGTGCATAAATTTGAGCTCAAGTGATAACAGAGTGGAGCCATGTTGTGACAACATTGGGGTGTTGTGACAACATGACCAATCATTGCAGAGGGTTGCAGCGGACACAGAGATGATGCATTCTTCATTGAAACTTTTCAACATTTCAGCTGTATGTATTTTAACACTGTATCACTCATCTGAGGAAATATAACATCTATTCTTCAGATTGAAGTAGACTAGCTCAACCTTTGCATCTGTGTGTTTTCAGACTGCACCAGTTTTAGTTAGAATGGGAAATTGATAGATTGTAGGCCATTTGTCATAACTAATCTACAATGCTTTTATCACCGACTCGGGCTGTATCTCCAAGTCCCTTCTCTGTCTTTCTAATGCCAGTTGATTTGTATTCCCAGTACTTCTGTCGTTTTTTGTTGCCAAGGCAATAAGGTGGTTTTGACAGCAAGGACAGAATTGCTGACATTTGATTGACAGTGCAATGTTCCAAGAGAGAGGCATGGAAATTATCTGAATATTCAACATAAGGATTAATCCTTCTCCCCGCATACTCCTGAATATCTGCAGCTTTGAACAACGGAGGAAAAAAGATGTTTAAACATCATTGTCTAAGTTTGAGTTAATTGAAGCACACTGTAGAGGATCTATCAACAATGCTGACAGACTGTTGAGGGGAGTTTGATTTTGTGTGAATAATTGGGCAAATTGAATACAGTGCCTGACATACAATTGGTTCAACTAGCAATGAACTTGAAGGTTATATCCTGGATTTATAGTGAGAAAGCTCCCTCTCACTGTAGCTGATGCTAACGTGAAACAGCCAACTGTCTGCACGATTTCAATTAGTATGAAAACGTTGAAAAGATTTCTGATTGTTGTTAACAGTAATTGCAACTTAAAGAAGCATTCACTTCATTTAGCAAGAGGAGTTCATCCGTCTTGCTTATTCCCCATAACATTCTGTGCAGTTTGATGTTTTCACAAAAGAGAAAGCTGTTCACTCAATGAACTCTCCTGCGTTGAGCAGCAACACCTTAAGTAAGATGTAAGGGCATCTCAGTCAGCCGTCTAACCTCTCAGTCTCTGAAGCCATTGCTCTGTGTCTCATTTCCAAGAGTATTGATGACTTTAAGTGAGCTTTCCAAGTGCCTGAAAGGAGTGGATCCTACTGTATAGATTTCTTTCAGGATGTTAGGACACAGACTGGTGTAGCTCAACAGTACACCCATTTCAAAAAAGAGTAAAAAGATTTTGGAATGAAAAAAAGAAAAGAGATGGTTTTAGCTTATATTTCTTGGAACAACATGCAAGAAACAAAAAAACCTACCAAACTGTCTCCCTCGATATATTCAGAATGAAAACAAACCTGGCAATACTGATTGTTTTGTTAAATTCACAATCCAAATGAGAAGTTTACAGGTAATGACCTTCAGGCATCATGTGGTGGATTTTTTCTGTACAAACAAGATAGTTTTACTCAATCAGTCTACACAGGAAAGGTCACTAATGATACAGGGTAGTCTTAAAGAAGATGTGTGGACACAAACATTGGCTTTGTCCACACAGATGAAAGTGCTGTTTCGAAAACAAGAAAAAAAAAATACAGAGATGGTTCACTTTAAAGGAAAGTAAAAAAAAAAAAAAAGGAAACAAAAGAAGAATCAATACTATTGCTCTACAGCATGGCCATGCAGGGAAGTGAATTGGATAGAGAGCCGGGATGAATAGGTGTAGAAAGTCACTGGAACTAGAAACAAATTGTGTGATGTTGGCCCCCTCTTAAAAGCCGCAGTGGACTCTTGCCAGATTTACCCTCCCCCTTCAGATCAGCAGTATTTCATCTTCAGACCTCCGCAGTTTTTTTTACTGAATATTACTAGATTGCATATAATTGAAAACTGTATAAAATGAGTATTCTTGTCTTTTACAGGTCACTTTCTGGCTTCTGTGTATCTGTTGAGACTCATCAAATGAATTAGGCATTGTGTTGAGGCATGATACTGTTTGAATTACTTTATTCATCATGTATATGCTCCACAAATACAGTGATATAGTTTGACTTCAAATTAATTTTACAATCTAATTCACTACAATCTAGTTCATTCATTATTTTTCAATAGTAATTTAACAGAGGCACAGGTGTTTGGTTAACTTAAAAAAGGACAGAGCAAATATGCTACCGCCTGGTCAGTCACTCCTACTGGATTGAATTCAAAATGTTCATAAGCATGCAGAGATAATCTGGCAGAGGCACAATCTCAAGAAAACCCAATGGTTTTACCTAACTGGATAAGGACTGACAGTGATTACAGAAGAGACTAGAAAAGAAGTGCACAGATAGAGAAGCTGGGAAAGTGCTCCAGAGAGTGTAGGCAGCTGGACTGCAGTAATTAGTCAGTGGAGCTCTTCGTGGTTAGGGGGCAGCTGACCACTGGCTTTGCTTGCTTTAAAGAATGACAGAGGTTTTTCACTGTCTCAAATATGACTATGATTAACATCAGCAATTACCTGCAGGAATTGCACCCCTTTCTTCTTTCAGACAAAGAGAAATGAATCGCCCATAAAGTGTAGATGGCCTCAAACACAATGGGCTTTCTATATTACAGTGTACAAACAATGAAGTGTCATGGATAACTATCTGAAATGTATCAGTGTGTTTGCAAGTTTGTGTTACGTTCCCTGTTTCACAGTTCCAATCCATGCTCTTATCAAATAATCATGCTAAGGAATGGTTATTTAGATTCGAGAAATTTAAGAAATCAAAACAATGACACAACTGCTGCTTTATTTGTCTAATTTTCTGAAACAGTACTATTGAGGAAAACAGTGAAGCAGATGTAATCTGAGGCAAACCCATCTGGCATGAAGACACAATGGAGTTTCAAGTAGGGAAGACAAATCTAAATTAAGAAAAACAACAGGCCAACAGTGTCAGAAAAGATGGTGAAAAGTGATCAAGATAAGTTTTCTGTTTTAATAGAATAACCATGAAGGAAGCGATTTATCTTATCTAAAATAAATATTGTCAGTCACAGTAAATATTTTATTCATGTACCTATCTAACCTAACATTTGCAAGGGTCTAAAAATGGGCTCTCTGATCTCTACATGTATGTCTGCTGTCATTTATGGTTGAGCTAATGAGCTAACCCCTCAACACCTTGAGAATTTGTTGATGTTTACCTCCTCAGAATTGGGAAAGATGGGGGAGAGGGCCGTAATATGCACATTAATGAGCATGTCATGCGGACAGCAGCTAATTACAATGACGCATTTGGGGCCTCATTTGGTGATGGTGTCAGCAGTAACAGCCTCCTGGCAATTTGAGTGTCCATGTTAGTCTGAATTACCATAGTAAGTCCCTCTGGTGCAAAGTGTATGTGACTGTCACGGAATAAAGTCAGAAAAGCTTTACATTTGTTATTTTTCTTTAACTTTGTGCCGGAGAGACTTACAAGAGCACGTTCCTTTTGAGTTGAGAGAGAAAGGCTTTTATCAGCTCCTGTGTGGGCTAAGCTGAGATTTTGAGATCAAGCCAGTGTGTTGGAAGATCTAGTAGTAATGGCATTGTTACCCAGTGTTACTTTAGTGGTCTACTAGGAAATAGCCTTACTGATTACAAAGATCTCTGATGCTTGAAGTCACCTTTTTACAACTGGTCATATTTAATTTAGCTATTATAAAAGTATAGTTGTGCGGCAGTATGTTTTTTAAGGTCAGAAAAACAATCTCACTGTAAATTGACAGTGCTCACCTCCACTGTTTTTCAGCTATTGTCGGAATTTCATTTGTTGGTAGCAAGCATAAAAATCAGTCAAATTCAAATAATCCCTTGGACAGTGCATTTTTGCCTTGCCATCCTGCCGTTTGTAGGTTGTACATGCAGTGGCCCAGTGCATACAGAAATGTAAGTGGTTATGTGGCAGTTCATTGCAAACTTAAATAAAGTAACAAAACAAAATATACATTTAAAATAAAGAGTTCTGCAGTGTCATATTCTTTTTACAAGGTGTCAGATCACTTCTTAAGGCCTGGGGCATGTCAACAGTTGTCATTAGGAAATGTCAGCTGGTGCCAGTTTCAAAGCTTTACAAATACTCTGACTCTTTAAACCTTATGCGAGCACTCAGCAAACATGGGTTCCTCCAAGCAGCTGTGTATTATTACTGGAAGTTATTGATGGCCACAATGCAGGAGAAGGCTGCCAGAAGATAGCAAAGCATTGTCAGCTTGCAGTTTCCACAGTGCGAAATGTGTTAACGATACCATTTTAAAGGGTGCTGCTCTTAAACTTGGATTATTAAAACACACTTGCTGTTACCACCAGTAACCACAGGACCAAATGAACCAGGACTAATATCTTGAGGTTTATGAATATCTCATTAATTAACTTATTAACAGGTTTATGGTAAAATATACTGTGCTCTTCTCAAAATTGTACTGAAACCTTAATACATAAGAAATGCAGCGAGTATGTGTTTCTTTTGAGCAAATGGTGGAAAGATGATTTGTATATGTGCCTCCAGGAATGACAGGCAGGCAGAAATTGAGAGACGAGTGCAGTCTACTGAGGGTGGTAAATCTAGAAAATAAATGAGAGAAACACACAATGTGAATATGAAGAGCTGCAATGGCAATTATTAGGTGTAAAAAAAATGAAAGATATATGTGTCAAAGATGTATCGGGGGGCACAGTTACTCTGAAGCCTGCAGCTGTTTTTCTATGATGCACTCCCAACTTCTGCCTTATCCAAGCTGTTTGAATCGATTCTGCTGTATCTTAAATATGAAGGTTGGTTTGGATCAGTGAATCGTCACACCACTATAAAAAGTTGCCAGAGGCAATTCAGATGATCTTTTTCCACAGGTCATACAAACTCTGACAAGTGAATCATTAATATATGGAAAGTTCAGTTGTTGGAGGTGTTTAAAGAATCTGATCCTCATTGCAGCTATAGCATTAGTCAGTATTATGGGCAATTTAGCTGACAAACACGCTTTAAGAAAGAGCACAGCCAGGAGTAATTATGCTCCTTGGCTGGATAATGAGTTGAAATCCTTAATGACAATGCAAGATACCATGCCAAGATGCCAAATGAATAACAGTTCATCTGACAGCATCACATAGTGCAAACTGTGGGACACTGTCTCTAAGATTTACAAGGAGAAATGGAAAGCATACTTAAAGCACAAACTCATTCATACTACATGTTGTCTGGTTTGATTTTCTCAAACTTTCAAACTCTTTATTAATATTTACATTTTTATTAGATAGTAGTAGGATCAAGTCATTGTTGGTTTTGGTCTTTTCATGGGATTTGTTGACAATAAGATATGGAATATCACCAGACTTATCCTTTAATCATATGATAAAAAATTGCAAAAACCATCATGTTCAGTAGATAAAGTTTTTAAAAACACAGTTGGTTGTCTAAGAAATGTTTTATACACATTTTATATGCAAACCAGTAACTGGAGCAAGACAATCTTTGATATACAGTGAAACTACACTACAAGCTATTGTAAATTATTTAAAGAAATGCATTTAGACTGCACAAACGTTGCCATCTGTAAGCAATATTTTTGCTCTTGCTGGGCTGCTGTCTTTCTCATCTCAATGCCTTTGGCTTTTTCAATGAATTCCCCATGTTACATGACTAATAACTGACCATTAAGACTGTACATAAAGTTGATGTCATAAAGGAATTGCAGCCTGTTATATAAGTGTCTACATCATCAGTTTGGCTTGTGAGATACACATACTATGTCTTGTGTTAGAGACATCTTAGACTAATTCTTGTGGACATTCTTTCCTCCTGTAGGAGAATGTATCATAACTGTGATGACGAGATGATCTTCTTCATTCTCACTGTTGATTGCCATATGAGCAGAGGAACATGAAAAATGCCAGAAATTAAATCATGGATTTGAATATTTTAGTAGGTCTTTTGAGCTTTGAGATTTGTATGGTAATTTATCCATTTCATGATGAGTTTCATGATTCATTATTAAAACATGTCCCTACTATTTTTTTAGTAGCAGTGTTACATTTAATTTACCAGTTAATTTACTGGTACTGGCTGTGGTTAGTTCACCATCTGGATTGATTACATCTAATAAATTATGATTTTAAAGAGGTCATTTGGAGTGTTCTGTCACCCCTTCGTCTGCATTATATCTTATTTATCCCTTCAGGTACCATCTCACTGTTGTGTTTTTGCTATTACTATAGTATTATTTTGGTAACTGCCATGTTCAGTGAAGCCAATAGCTGAAATCAAACACTGTATAAAGAGGAAGAATCAATGCATTTCCTCCCTATTATTATGAGAATTGGAGTAAAGCCCCATTGGCTTTCAGTCATGCTTACTATTGGTTGTGAAGGCCATAATTTACTTTTGTCCCAAAGCAAGCTTTTCACCCCATTACGCTCTGATCATGGCTCTTTGGCCAGAGCCAGTCTTGGTCTCCATCATCATTAACACCTGCCTGGTCATTAAATTGAGCAGCCAGATAAAGGGACAGAGATTATAGATTCCATCACTTGCTCTTCACATCAACCTGGCTAATGATTTTTGTAAAGGTCTAATGGATAGCATGGCAAAAGGCCAAGCAGTACCAAAAAGTCACAAGCTATGGCACTGGAACAAGTGTCAATGTGTTGGATTGTTTTGTACCTTCACCTTTGACATTCATTACAAAGCAGAGCCCCTTACTGGTCAATGAGGCCTGAGGTTGAGTATGCAGTTCATTTTTTAATGTAGCTGAAGTAATGCAGGATGTGTTTACTCAGCTGAAACACATGCAGATTTCCTGAATAATGACACATTTGAATAGCACTCACGTTTGAAAAAATAAAGGTACCTCCTGGTGGTTCAGCTCACTTTGATGTTAATAACTGTCTTGAGTAAAGTGTGTTTGTCTGTGTATATGTTTACCTAAATGCATTAAATACTTAGATATTATAACATCCATTTGCTGATTGCCCTATAGCAACATTTCCTTGGCCTAAGGCATTTTTAATATATTGTCATTCAATTATTTAAGGCGTTAAGGCCTATTTCTATATGACATATGTCAGTTGCTCTTGTGGGCTACTGTGACTGTCCTCAGGGATTTTGTCACATTTGGCCTTTGCATTCCCATCATTTATCAGGAAATCTCACCAAAAACCACCTCCTTTTATTGAGAAAAATAACTGTGGGAAACAGGGGGGCAGCTGACATTTCCAGTCAAGGGTATGATTATAGGAGATGTTCTTAATATAAGATATAAAATGTAATACTTATAAGTGTCTACAAACACTAGACCTATGTTATATATTTTATGGAGTTGTTATTTTATGGAGTATTTATGTACTTAGATTGTTCCAAATGTTTCCAACATTGTTCAAAACCAGAGAAATCTGTCATTTTATTAAAGGTAACAGTGCTTTTCTTACTTGCCTTGAGTTGCTATAACTTCTGGGTGATAACTGGGATATGTCAGAGTGAGGAAGGAAGTCAGTAAACTAAACACAACAGGAATAAAACTTTTTTCTAATATTTCTTGTTGCTGTTTGCCTCTGTTGACATGACAGCTTAAGATAGACAGGAAAAGTAGAGACCACTAGTCAGACTGGAATCCATGGGGGCTTCAGCAAGGGCTTGGTACATGGGGCACCAGCTATACCAGGTGAGCTACCAGTGCGCCCCTAACGTGAATACAACTAATTCATTACCTTGTCCATGAACATGATTTCTGCCTGAGTCACATCAGAAAGATTTTCATCAGCAATGGTGACTATTTAACATTTAGGACAACAACTCCCATGATCCCACAGTACTTGTGACCATGACCATGTCATAAAACTATGTATTTTGCTATTGTTTTGATTTGAAAGAACCGTAGTGGTAAAAAATTACATACTGAGCATTTAATATAACAACAAAATGTTATATAACCATGTATCTATACTGCAAATAGATTTTTTGCCAAACTGGTCACGTCTATTCAATTCTATATAATGATCGCAATCAGCACTACTAAAAGACCAATGCAGCTGTGCGCAGTACTCCACTGCACTGTTTTCAAACAGCTCTTTCAGAACTTTGGGTTTTAAGATTTTCAATTTAATTTTCAATATTATGGGTGCTTTCATTTTCAATTACACAATGAATGTATTTGACTTGTTATATACCAGAAAAATAGAGAAATGTAGAGTATAACACTACATATAGTACCCTACAAAAATCGGTTTCTTTCTCCAGCAAGTGTCTGATGGACTCAGAGGTAGCTAAGACTTAGAGCCATCCATGGTCTCAATCAATACATTCTTGTCTGTAAAGCATCCCTGCCAAAATGGTTACCGATAGCCTGAAGAGTAGGGCACGACACATCAGGAAATAAATTAGGATCCTCATCTAGATGGACTTAGGCCCCATGTATCATTCAGCAGTTGGATAACACACAGAGTAGCTTGAGAAAGTCTGAGAGAAAAGGTCAAGCTTAAGAGATTGCCATTTGTTAAATTGGCTGTACTTGTATAGCGCCTTTCTAGTCTTCCGACCACTTGATACGCTTTACACTACAAACCACATTCACCCATTCACACACATTCATACAGTGAGGGCAAAGCCCATCACAAACAGAAATAAATTCTAATTCACACACATTTATACACCAGTGCAGAGTATCCAGGAGCTGTGGATCAAACCACCAACCTTCTGATAAGTAGACGACCCACTTTACCTCCTGACCCACAGCCTAATATTTGTGCTGGGAACTGTGTTGAAACTGTGTGTGACAAAATTAATATGAATTGATTTTTTTCTTTATTTTAGTATTTAGGTAGATCAATTGGTGAATAGATTGAGAGAGTACATACACACACACTCCTATAACACAGCGGGAAAGCGGCACTGCAACAAAGGATTACAGATATTTATGGTTGCAGTAATCTTGAGGAGCACTTATTCATAAAAAAAAACAAAGCTTATAAAACTGTAAACATTCTTCTGTCTGTAGGCTCAACTAGCTGTGCATTCCAATTTCAGACCGTGTGTGGACAAAGGATGTTTCAGTTGGTTTCCCTTTTTGCTTGCACACTGACATTGAAGTTTGAACGTGAGCTATTTTAAATATGGCTATAACTTAGCTGGCTGGCTGCAAAGAAGTAGTGTCCTTGGGCCTTAGGCTAGACAAACAAGCAAACAAACAAAGAACAAAAAAAACAGCATATAAATACAGACTGAACAGAATAACGTGTGGATCAGATTTACAGCAGTGTTAGTCTATTTCTACAAGACTGAATGAGTTGTATCTTATAGACAAAAACAACCGTAACACAAAAAGCAGAATAACTGGATCAATCCCAGTTAGCAGTTGCCAGTCATCGATCTAAGAGGTAGCTTGACTTTTGTTGCCGTGAATTCAATCCCCTATTGATCCTCAAAGTGTCAAGTTCTTGTCAAGGAGGCCTACACCTCATCCTGATGCAATGCCTTGGCAGGGCAAAGAACAGTTCTAAGCAAAACCGAGGAAAGAGGGAGAAGGAGAGAGGGAGACTGAGATGGAAGGGGAAAGTAATGTCACTAACATACCAAACCAACAAAAGTAACACAACTGCATTGATTGCGTGGTTGGTTGTGGAAGTAGAGTCACATTGTTATACCGCTGCAATGTTTGCGATAGGCTATCATTCACTGTAAATGGGACTTGACCTTGCTTCTTGGCACCGCCCACTGAGCTGCAGAGTCTTAAAAGCTGGCCAGCTGCAGTACAGGGAGAAGTTGAGAAAGGCTAAACTTTATGCAGATATTGATCTTGTAATTGTTTTCTACTCCGCCGCATTGTCACTCAGTCTTGCAAGCTCAGGAGTCATTGTTGTATTAAAATGGTTTCAACAACTCATCCCAAGGTAAAAAAACCAAAACAACAGGTACAGTTTTCTCGTGTGTAGTGCGGCAGCTATGTCAGAAAACAGCCGAGACATTGCCTACTACTCTTTATGTGTATATCGAATTTTTGAGTGGGAATGAGAATGAGCAGCAACGACGCACACAAAAGGTGTATATTGTGGCTGCTGGCTGATATTTTTCCAAATCATAACCCATCATCTGATACAAGCCGTGTTTTAACTTCCTTCATTCTTCATGATGGACCCAATCACGTTAGGTTCACAACACTTCTTTAGCTGTGTCTCTCACCACACTTAGAGATTCAGGCCCCTACTCCATCTTTCCCTTCCCCTCTGACTCTGTTGTGCTACAGTGGGAGCTTTATGCCAGTGCAGTTGATGAGCTGCTGTGTGATTAGCTCCCTTGCCAGGTTCATGCTCAGTTCTGCACAAATATTTAAATAAACATGCATGTATTGGTTTTCACCTCAAACAGGTACAAACATATTAAAAAGCTGTGGCAAAATGTTGTGCACCAATATAATATCCTTTGACATGGGATGCAACCCAAGACCTGCAGGAGCTTTACTGGGAAATATGTCATAGGGGCCTTCCATTCCCTCATTGCAGATCCACAGCACATGAATTTACAGCTTTTTTTTACGTCTTTAAAGAAGAAATATTAAAATGTTTTCTCAAAAGAACACCACTCACACTACAATGGTATCTCCCTTCCTCCTATGTCTATTTATCTATCGCCTGACACCTGTGTATATACAGCAGTGTGTGATACTGGCAAGTAGCCTGTTGATGCTGTGTTATCTGATGTTCTATAAATATGAACTGCTCGCTACAATAACCGTTCATGTCAGCCTACTAGTGGTAACTGCAAGTAGCATATGTTGGGGTTGCTGATATCTTCCAACTGGGATGCCAAGTTGTTGAAGTGTGTCACTGAACACAGCGATTTCACTAGTGTCAGATGTCCAAAGTACAAAAAATTACAATTAACAATTCACACTAAGTATCAGTTGTAGCCTGTAAAGAGCTGATCTCGAAATCCTAGAAATAGCTTTGGATGTTGGCGTACTAATAAGTAGATCACATGAAGAACACTTAAAAATTCAGCTTCAAAATTCCATTCTCATGTAACAAAAGTGAAGTAGAAATTCAGCAAGGAGCAGTACAGGTATATAAAGACTATCATGACTCCTGTTCTATGATAATTGTTAAGTGGGCGCTATTAAGGATATTTAGTACCTGTGGTATCAGTGGTATTGTGCCAAATTGAAATACTGTCATCACTTTCTGGATTGAGTTGCTAGAAGGCACCATTGGCTTTTTTGGTGTCAATAGTACAGCCGCAGTTCCTAAGACCCAGAGTTATGAAATGATCTCAATTGATTTCTAAACTTACTGTGTGGGAGGCTGTTCTGTCAAAGGTTAATATAACCTGAAACTTTGATCTGTGCTACAATGTTCAATAGCCTTTGTCTAATTACAGTACAATCATTTTTGACTTAGTTTGTCTCAATATTTCACCTGCAGATTTCTGAGGTCTTACACTTGAATGTAGCTGCTCAAATGTTTGGCACAGTATAGTTGAATAAGGTATCAAAGGAGGAAAGGAGGGCTACATACTAGGAGAAAGACTTGAGTAGACTAGATTTCTTGGCTTGACATAGATTTCTTGTTGTGTTGTGCTGTCTGTTCGGATATTTTGTATTTTAGTCCTTGTCATTGCTCCAGTCCATTGCACTGTCTGTCTGTGCTGAATGGTTATTCCTGCCCCAGTTTCTTTTGGCACAAAGGTTTTTGAATACAAAGTTTTATAAGAGATGAATATTGATGAAATATTTGACAAATCTGTGTAAAAGAAAAAATGAAAGGCCCTTGACATTAAACAGGACAACCTACCACTCGTCAAATTTGAAAATAACTAACAGAATAACAAATCGACACACTGCCTATTAGCAGGTTTCTCAAATTGGCAAGTGAACCTCTTCAGGCCATCACCTTGCTGTCTTCCTTCACAAATTGCAATGACACAGGCTTTTGTAAATACTTCTAAGTACAGTCAGAACAGTCGCAGGGACCAAAGCACTTATTGACAGCTTACTTTATTCCAGCTGAGCATGCCGTATACGTTATTTTAATTTAATTTATGCAATGTCAGGAACAAGGAAGAACAAATTACATAAATGGTCCAGATCATGTTCGATAATACAGACTATTAACTGGCTGACTCTGAGACAACAAAGTGACCTGGAGATGAATGCACATTGGTCTTGCATGTAATCTAAATTAATTTGCAACAGTATAGCTGTGCAATAACCTGAATATGATACCAAAAAATAGATATAAGTACTAACTCTATGTTGATATTTTAGCTAAAAATATAGCTACATTCACTTCTGTGGCTATCTAAGAAATGCATTATTTAGATGTTACATTCTTTAAATTTGGTCAGCTATCTGTACGAAAAGTTGATGACTAACAATGTTTGTTTTAAAGGGAAATGGCAATAAGTAATCATAATAAAATAAATCATAATAACAATAATCCGTTAAAATAAAATAAAAAACCTGAGATTTACAGAAACTAAGACTCAACAATACTAACAATGTGATCAGAGTATTTTAAGTTCTTTAGTAATTGTAAGTCCATTGGGAAAAAATGAAAATGGCAACTGAAATCACTTTGTTATGTAATCACAGTTACTAAAGGAGTTACAGAAAGTAAAACGTCAAATGACTCTGAACAGTCAAGTATTTCTCTTATCACATCAGCTAAAAACTGTCCACACTGCTCATGGTGATAAGCCAATTGATTTCCACCCAGAATGAATGAAATTGACTAAATGTAAACGTGTCTAACAACGATATGTCATACATTAACTGTATTTAACAAGCCTGAAGTGGGCTCATTTTGTTTCTTGTTGACTTACTGACGCACAACTTTGAGTCGCATTTAGCAGCTGCCATCAGTGGTAACAAGCAGACTGAGAGTATAGCCAGCAGTACCTGTCTAGATGGAAGGCAGAGAGAAATCAATTAAAAAGGATGCAGATAACGTCTGACATTTCTGCTAACACCAAAGAGATTGTTGTCTGTGAGATGAATGCTTGAGCTAGGACTGTTTGATTGCACTGTCCTCTTTGACAGCTGGGGCTTCAGAGAGGCCAGGTTAAACTGCATTGTTACAAAAGCACCTTACATGGATTCTGTGTTATTATTCAATATTGTTGTTTTGATTTATCTTTTGCTTTTAAATAAAGATACAAAGAATATCTGCAAGAGTTATTTGTTTGTGAAATGTATTACCTGTATACTGTGTTTTATATTGTATGGAAGTATAGTCTCGCATTGTTATACTGTATTTCAAAGTGCCCTTAAACTCTGAACACCATACAGAAAATCACATTTTTTAGTTTCTTGCCAAAATTTGAGGGAATCACCTCGGTTTGACTAGTTTATTTACATGTAAGCATCTAAACGAAAGAATCATTTTATATGTACATAATTCAATTAAGAGGAATGAGGCAATGAAACATAGATGACTGTATTTCTTGCGTGATGCAGTTGTATTTTATTGCCTGACTCAAACTGTTTCTCTCATTTGTTGTTGAGCCAAAAGTACACCTACTTAATTCATAGGCCTGAGTCATTTTGTCAGATTTTGTCAAATGAAAGAAACATTCAGCAAGATGAATAAAATAAAATAATGGTGGATTCCTGAGGGCACTGTGCTGCACAAATGGTAGGGATTTGCATGAAACAGATGAAATATGATAATAGTAGATATGTGTAATTGTTCATGGGTCACGCAGATGGACAGAGTCGAAGCAGACATACATTTGCTAAGGCACTTAGATCGAGAATAACTCAGCACAGTACTGAACACAAAGTGACACAGGCACACATGCAAAATGTCATACTGAATTTTTTGCTTGTTATTTGGGGGGAAACAGTTGTTTTTTTTAGTAAAACAGTATCACACAGTGCTGAGGGACAAATCTGGTTGTCACTTAGATACACAGATTTATTTGTGAAATAACATAATTCTAATTGTCCGGAAACTAGTGTCCCATCTGCATCATCGTCACCCATGAAATTAAATTTTCACAAGACGCTTCAGGTACCAAGGGGACTAACTAACTTATTTGTTTTCGCAGTGGTCAGTTATAATATACATTGAATGTGTATTTAAGTGCTGTGTTTTTCTACTTTAAGGTATGCAGCTATCAGTAAAGATGGTTGGTTCGATGTGGACCGCATTGCCTTGCTAACCTCATACCTAATGTAAAGATGAGGGTGAGCACTGGATGAAACTAATGTACTTTATGTGTTTTGTTATGCAAATTCAAACGAGTGAGCCTTTTTAGATGCAGACTGTTTAGTAAAACAAATAATAATAATAAATCCTGCCTTTTATTTCCGGCAGAAACTCCATACTAACAAAGAAACAAACAAACATACTGAACAAATTGCTTACAGGCAGTCCATTATCGTACTATCGTACACCATATACTATATATCAGATCTATATATTGAACACTGTAAATATTGACTTACAGACAGTGCTGAAGTCACTGAATGATTAAACCTCTAATGACAAGCTTTGGAAACATGGATCGAAGCTCATCATGCAACAAATGAAGCATCAGAAAAAAGGCAGATGAACAGTATTATTTCTTTCCTACAAATGGCTTGTATTTTTATTGATTTACTGACTGATCACATAGATAAACCACAGCTTTTTAACTTAATGTCACCTTCTTCTGTGGATTTGTGTTCTCTTGCAGTTTGCAGGTGTAAGGACTAGTGTGACTTGTACAAGTATCACTGACAGGCAGCAAGTATGCCTCCTTGCATCGCTTGCACTGTAAAGGTGTGGAGAAATTCACAGGCAGGCACAAATATAAATCTCATATGCGTGGTGCTGTCAGTGTTGATGAGATTATGACAAACCTCACTCATCATTGTTTACCCAACATATTGGCCTAAATTAATGACACCGAATTCAAAAAGAGCAAACATAGCATTAAAGTAGACACACACAAATATTGAATATTTAATTATCTTACATACAATGCAACTGTTTTTCACAGGGTTACTGAGAGAAAACCGTGTGTTTTCTTTTTTTCAAAATATAACAATGTATTGTAATAGTAGTGGAGGTTCATGACAGGAGCATAACAGAGGTGTTATTTCAACCTGGTCTCACTCCCAAGTTGTCAAATACTTCAGCTTGGTCAGTGGCCTTCTGCTGCAAAATGAGATGCTGTCGATATCCCTTTAGCGTCATTTCTGGACGTGCCCACCATAATTTCTTTTAAATGAAGTATGTACGTTAATTTCTAAAACGTACCGTTATGTTGAAGTCTTGTCAGATACACTACGTAAGTTTGTTCTAATTCATGTACTTAAGGTACATCAGGTACGTAACATGACATACAATCTTTGGCTAATCCTACCCAAGTAGGTTTGTGCCTAAACCAAACCAAATTGCCACCGTTAACCGTGCAAGCATTTATTATTGCATTTTTATTATCATATTTATTGCAACATATTTTCAAGCAGTCCTGTCATCAGGTCCAAAAATGCCACAAGTCTTAATTACTTCCTTCCAAATTTTCATCGTATTCAGAAAAAGGGTTAGGGTTAGATTATCGTCTTGGCCTTTCTGTACAGGCATTTTTAAACTTGGAACAGCAACTTTTTGGCCATCACAGTTGCCAGACATTGCAAATTTTATAAAAGGGGACTGTGGTGCAGAGCTGCAACATGGGCACCCCTGTATTGTCGAATATGTCAAATGTTCACTTGCATTTCAGCCCACCCCGTTCGGAGAGAACTCTTTGTGTCCCTTTGGCTTGCGTAATGTTTTACATTCCACCAACTGCCTTACTTCAGCTGGAATTCACTGTTTCTAGTGAGCTGGATAGCTCTCCAAACCCTCACATCTTCCAGCATTTAAACAACCACATGTGGACTGGCTCATGAAAATTGAGCCATCCAGCACAATGCAGCACTATATTTCCATAAGTCTTCTTTCTCTCAATCTGCTTCCATGAAATCCTTTTTGATCATGTGCAATCCCTCCTCAGTACCTGGCTGCCGACCATTTTCTCCACACAAATGTCCATTTGGCACAAAGAATGCAGCAGACATGATTCTGCTTAACATTTCCAAGCCGGACAAATTGGGCTAAGATACCAGCTGTTAAGCATGGGAAGGCTAATCAGTTTAGCAGAATGCTAAGGATTATGCAGTCAAAGAAGAGTTGTTGTTCTAAAGACAATATACTGCAGAGGACAACACATCTGCTGTTGGTTTCATTATCTGAGATATTTCCTCTTGTTCATTCTGGAAGCTTGTCTTAGCCTTGTCATTTGCTCGCTGCTGTTTACCACAGGCCTGTTGTGAAGGAAGTGTCCAATTAACTGTGGATTTGGTGGCATGTGCTATCACATCAGGGTTCCCAGAGTCTCACGTCATCTGCGCTTGTGTGGCAGGGTGTGAGGGCTTTAGGCCAACAGTTTTAAATCACTTCCCTCTGCTAAATGTACTGCATAAAACGTTGTATGTCTGCATGTGATAAAAAGAGAGAGACTGTCTGTAAGACAGAGTTCATGCGTTCTGTATATATTATTCTTATGCACATATATTAATATGAATTGGAGGCTGCACATATTCCAAAATAATAATTGCAATAATGATGAGACACAATGTAAATACATTTATTCCATACATTTAAGGAACAACAGTTTTAGTTAGCAGAACAGGAATTTAGTAACAACTACTAATTTTAGTGTGAGTTTTTCTATGTGGCAGACAAAGATTGAAGTGAAAAGAACTATTAATTCTTTGGATTTTAAGATCACAGCACTGTTTGACCTGACTTTCAGAACCAGTAGATGTCGCACTCGAGTACCAGCATCTCAGACCAAAACAAGAAAAATTTACGACCCACCCACCCACACTTCATTCGAACTGGGCAGAAACAAACTCACCAAAACTAACTTTGTTTTCTCATCTAACTCGGTGAATTAAGTATTTATTTTCACCAAACCAGAGCTGGTGATTGTTGGAACAGTGGAAAGATCAACAAACAGCCTCCTTAAAGCCAACCCTTTCACAGGGAGAAACTCATATGCACGAACACGCTCGCGCTGCTGGACTGGCGAAGTAGACAAAGCACAGACAAGCTCAGATTACAACACACATGTAGGGATGAATAAATAAATAAAAAATATATAATATTAAAATAAAATAAAATGTGTATATGTCTGTACCTTTTTGCTTTCATCCTGTTAACTATTCCACTTCGACACTGTGTTCTGTAACCCTTGTGCTAGGGATGATGGGAGGGTTTGGGCAGGCTCCTTTGTTGGTCTTCTCTCTGCAGATTGTTTGAGACTGGCCTCATAATACGGGGTCCCAAGGTTCACACACTGTAGGAGTCTGACTCAGGCACTGTGTGCTTCAAGCAATGATGCAATAAACCTTTGTTTAGCAGCATTACACTGTGGAGGACACTGAGCTCTCAGCATGGGGCCAAACGCACAAGTATTTTCCAGTTCCAGCCTTTTTTAATCTTTTCCAAAGCGGATGTTTTTAGATACTTTTACTGCCACTTGCACAACTTTCTGACCAACTGTATTGTCCCTGTTTGTTTTTTTACTGCTATATGTTAATTAATGTATTTGTTGTTTTTATTTTTCATCATTGTAGTCTGGCAGGTGGATTTGCCTTCATCTTTTCTCTTCTGTCTTTTTATGCTTGAAGTACTGCCACTTTCCTTACTCTGTTTCCTTATTTGTTTCATCCAAGCTGTATGCGTATAGATCTGTTTCCAAACATATGCTTCTGACCCAAAAGTTTTTCTTCCAGTATTTCTTTGTGACATTTTAGTGACCTTTTGAACTAATAGTGTCCATGTTGCTACAGTCTTTTTTTTTATTCACTTTTCCTTTGTGTGTGAAAAAGTGAGCTGAATTTGCTTTTCGTCTATTCTGTTTTATTCTCTTTGAAGAGAGACGGATGAAAAGGAGGATGGGGGAGGGTTGTTAACACTTTCCATAAAGCTACTCCAGGCAATATGAATTGGAGGCTGGCATCGTCTATGTGCACACGTAGCTGTACTACACTGTCTGATCAAGTGTCAAAATACGTTGTATTTTACATCAACCACTTCACCAGTCAGTTGAAAATAACATCTTATTCTACTGGTAATTTAAATTCATTGTACTTGTCATGTACATGTAAAACTAAAAAAAATAAAACAATATATGTCAAACTCACGTGTAGCATTGTTAGTTTGAACTGAACACCCAATATGGTGTTACTGTCCCTTCGGGTGTTAGCAGTATACCGTGTCCATGGTATACTGTCGTATGAAAATTGAAGGTTGTATTGAATTCTACTGCATTAGTCTATATAACATAATACTTTATGAAATTGTAATGAATAATTGGTTCAAGCAAAAAGAAACCCTTCTGTTTTCATTCCTTTAATTATTGTATTACTGTACCGTGACAATCTCAAACTATTGCAGCCCTATATCTTTGTGATAGCAGATATGTTCAGCTATGACCTAAAAAAGACACAAAAACACGAAAGAAATCATAACATTTTATTAAATGCTTAAGAGTTCTCACCATAATTGCCACGTTAATAGTTTAGGATTTCAGACACTGTAAAGGAAGAAAACCTCATTCATCATCATTAATGCATTCAGTAATTTAGTTTTGCCACGATACTGCTTGTTAATGCAGTCTAACAGTTAACATTTTAAGGTAGAGCTGCATTTGATTGTAAAATGAAATGTAGGAACATTTGTGAGTATTCCCTATCTACAGTAGGTATCACACATATAGAAATCTGATTAATGTGAACTTCAAATATGGTGAAACAGGATCGACCCCTATATTTATTAAGTGTGCATCCATTAGAAAATGTATGACCAGTGGTAATGTGTGACTTGAAATTCAGTCAATGCTAAAACATACTTGGACACAATTTAGTTCCAAGACTAGAAATGATTGTTGTTAGTGCTCCTTGTTGTGCATGTCATTAAATCGAGCTTTGGATCAATGCAACTAGCCCTAAAGGCCTCCTTTGGCATGTTTGTGTCATCAATTGAATTGAATGCACAATGTTCGAATTGCTCTTCATGTCTGGCTATATAATGAAATCGCTGCCTGGGGTTTGGGATGAGTAACTCTGTTGCACATGATGACTCTAGCTGTGTCTTGAATCTGGCTGAGTTTAGACCTTAAAACCCAATGAATTGAAATGTGAAATAATTCATGATAGAGGATGTACAGCCTCGTCATAAATCCAACAGGGAAATGGTGATGTACTACATAGGCTTACGGAAACAAGCCAGTGATTGAAAGGATTTTATTGCAAGAAACTGTAGCCTGCAGGGCTGAATTGAAAGAAGAAGAAAAAACAACAAAAAGCAAATGAAGAATCTAGTTGTAGTGATACAAATTAACTGAACTACTTTAGAGCTTGAGAATAGCTACCTGTACAACTTTAAAAAAGCAGGACATTCACTGTTTCCGGTATTTATGTAACAAGGACAGAAAGACAGTGAATAAGCATTGAAGTGAGTTGAGCCTTGTTGACAGTGTGCCCTTTTGTTCCTGGCGAGGACAGTTGCTAGATTGAATTGATCTGACTTTAGAGCCTAACCATTTATCTTGGTCAGTCATATCTGATCTGTGGCTGTCAAGTGGAGACAGACTCCTCTGAGAAATAAACTGCTTGGAGAGCAAGTGAAGGGTCTACTTTACCTCTCTACCATGGTGGCAGCATCTCCTTTACAAGTTATGTGTTTGTTCCTCTACAGGAATCACCATATTTTTCAGCATTGAAATGTTTAGAGCTGGAACAATTAATCAATTAATCGATTAGTCAGTCAACTGAAAAATAATCGACAGCTATTATAATGATAAATGAATCAAGAAGAAAATACCAAACATTCTCTAGTTCCACAATGCTGTATAGGAAGGATTTGCTGTATTTTTGTAATTTCTCTCATTTCTGAATATTTTAAGGTTTTATACTGTTGTTAAGCTATTTGATGACAATTTATTGGGCTTTAAGGAGTTGTGATAAACATTTTTCACTTCTGACATCCTATAGATCAAACAATTAATCAATTAAAGGTTGGGTCAGTCATTCTGGAGAAAGACGGTTGATTAAGTCTCATTACCAGGTCATCCAATACCAATGCTTTGGATTGGTGGCTTGAAGATAGTTGATTGTTGAGTCTCATTCCGTCACAACCTGGGAGCACAAACAACACCTGTTGTGTTATGTGGCTCACTCCAAGCCACTTTGTTTGCTTCCCATTTCCCATTATTCAAAGCATCTGTGTTTTATGACCTGGGAATGAGACAACAATCAGCTATATTTCTCAAGAATGAGAAAGAACTCTGAAAGTAACCTTTCAGTTGTAGTCATATTCCAGTTATATCAATATATATATATATTATAATTTAGTAAAAGAAGTTTTTTTTTTACAATCAATTTAGCAAAGACACAGTAGTGTAATGTAGGTTACAAGATCAAATGGGGAAAATAAATAGGTAAATGCTCCATTACTTTCCTCCAGCTGCAACAGGATTTTGTTGGTCCTGCAGCCATATTTACCTCTGAGATTTCCACTTTAGTTAACCTCTCTCCAAGGACCCCACTGGAAACAGACAACAAAAATTAAAATTTCTATTGACACAGTTGAAGCTTAGCAATGTCACTCCATATTAGAAAGCTGTGAGCTGATCCTTTTGACCGTGTCTTCCGCTACCTGGGCCATTTCTAAGCCACAGATGATAATCCTCAGGGGACCCTCATTAAGTCTTTGCTCCAATTAAGCCACACTCATTTTGCTGCAGCACAATTGCTCTGTACTACAGCGCACAAATCCTCCAACAGTGGATTAGGCTGATCAGTGGGTGGGATGAAAATAGCAGCCTCAGTAAATCAGTGGCATAGGTGAGCATTTCGTAGGTGTCAGCAGCCACTGTTCACATGTCCGGGGATGTGCATCAAACAGTTTGAGTTCAAGGAAGCTATTTCAGATGTGAAATTATGCTAAATACTTAGTTACAGTACATATTGGCCATTTAAGTGGCTCAAATGTGGCTTAACAAGTGAGATCACTGAGCAAGCCAGTACTGCTGAACTTTGATCTAGTGAGTAAATTCCAGCTGGCATTAAGACTTTTGGGGCCTTATTTCCTTACTGCTATGAATCCAGTCGCAGTATGGATGAGAGTGGCTAGATATGTTGCTTTGGTTGTAATATGACATTCATATAATTTGTAAACATTAAATAGGTCGGTCTGTAGTGATATTCACAAGTAATCTACACAATGGTAATTTCACATTTTGTTTTTTACTTTAAAACTTGTTTTACAGAAAACTATTTCCTGATGTGACAGAGTGAAGGTCATGTACATGTGAGAGTTCAGTGACATCAGTGCTATAGCCCCAATCAGCACTACAATGTGCATTATGAAATACTTGTTCATGTTTTGTCATGTATTTTGAGTTGCCTACTATTCCAGAGCTCTACCAGTCAAAGGAATGGATTTTATTGGTAAGCTTTCAAAATGCACTGAGCACATCAGTTTGAACACAAAGGGTGCTAGCATAAGTTCTGACAGGCCACGTCATCAATAAAAGCACCCTGATGAGGTGATGGCCAGCGGATCTGACCACCAAATGTTTTAGCTGACAGCTGACTGTACGCTCACTGAAATACCTTTCAGCATCATTTCATTTAGCTCATATCATTAGCTTCTTTGGATTCAGAATAATATGCTTTTACTTTCAATTGCCATGGATTTTGGTTGATCACTTAACCTTAACTTCCTTTAAAGTTGATTTTTTTTTATCTCTGCCTAAGCACATCAAATTCTTATATACCAATGTGCACACTGTCACTTCATTTTAACTGCCTTCACTTGTATATACACATTATAGTTTGTATGTATTTTTGGCATCCTAGGAGACGAGCAAGCGTACTTTTATAGATCATGAGTGCAGCCTGTTTGTAAGATATACAGAGTGACAAGAACAAGTAAACCAGTGTTTCACATATGGTGTGGATGCTTTGCAATCAGTTACCTGTTTAATTCTGGCTGCCTTACGGTCGACTGAACGTGCTGCTCTCTCCCACACAGTGAGCAACGCTGTCAACCCAGAAAACCACAGCAACAGCAAGCATGGGTGACTGCAGATAAATGAAGCAGTACTGGTGGTTCTTTAGGGGAAGTAGCTAATGTTTGGTCAACAGCTACATGTGTTGCTATGCTTTTCTCTTAAATAAAGTGTCTTAAGAGGTTTTACAAGTTGGTTGGCTTCAAGTGTGCTCATGTGCATTACAACAGTGAGTCAGTCAGTCAGTAATGGACATTCACTGTCCAAGTCTGCACCACAAAGTTGAATGGCAAGAGCCCAGCAAATGCTTCTCATTTGTCTTCCCCAACTCAAATGATGGTGTAATGAGCCATTCTCTGGCAGCTGTTTAAGCAGAAAAATGATCAAGTTGACCAGGCAGGGAGAAAGATGCTGTGCATATGTCATGTGGGTACTTTCTTGCCCACTACCCTGGTGTGGTTCAGCTATTGCTCTTCCTCGGTCTGACATTTCTTCAAGGATGTTTATCCTGGATCGCTGGGCATTTGTGGTGGCGGAGTCGGTTAAATTCGTGAGCTCACTCTCCATGTCCACTCTGATTTGTGTTTCTTTTGTTTTCTTTTAGACCCTGGAGTAAGTGACCTGTGAATAGAGTCACACTGGGGTAGGACTTCTTTACTGCTATAACAGCGTATGGACATCTGACATTGGGAAGCCCAGCAGGTATGTCAAAATTAATTCATATCTGCTTGTACATTTGGATGATGTTGCCTTTTTACTTCAGATCTTGAGTCAGGTTTAGATTAAAGGGTCAGTTTTGAATATTTAATAAAATATTTGGTAAAAATCCACATCAACCATGGCATGCTGATCCCAGCATGCACCCAAACAGTATTTCACATTACTTATATATAACAATATTTAATGCTTAAGGCATAGCATTTCCCTACATTTATAAAACAAAAAGAGGAGTGAGGGAGCAACAACTGTAGAAGGCATAGCCTTGTGGCAACGCAGACAATCAGGGGACATGGGGGAGACTGACAGACCAACCACTCAAGTGCATGGACACTGCACATTGTGCGGCTGGTAGTCCAATCTGACCAGCCACGAGAAGCTACTGACTGTGCTGAAAAGACAGGCAGTGTGGTGGAGCTTGTGACAGCACATTTGTGGGCCTCTGAGAGATTCTGTGTGGGTACCTGTGTAGTAGCTGGGCTAGTAGCTCTACTATGAGAGGCTCTCCAGTGTGTCTGTGGGGAATTGTTAGTACATAGCTACTACAAGATACCTTTTTCTTACTAATATTAATATGAATTTTGTTGGACAAGTAACTTATATCAACATCATATGCCACCATGAATCTATGATTATGTGTGCAGTGAAAACCTAACTATTTAGTGTGTTGTTCCTCCTAAACTACTTTAGTCTTGATTGACCCTGCAGTGACAACACACTGAATGTGGTGCGTCTCAAAGCAAAGTTTGTCACCTTTTTTCAACCCACAGTTTGCAAGCCTGATGTCACTGTGCCATCTGTTCCAGTGTTTAGGTCCCCTGACAGTGAAAGCCCAATTACCTTTAGTTGATAATATATCACAGACAATTAAAATGTTTGTTATTCTCAACTTGCAATTTTGTTTCAGCATTGCACAGCCAGAAATGTATCACAGCACATGTGTGATAAATGGTTAAATAGAGATCTTAGTAACAATGCAATTAGTATGACAAACAATGATACATGTCAGATGTGTCCTCCAAGTCCTCATTTCTGGATTATGCATTGCCGCCAGTGGGAAGGGCTAAAGACAAAATTGGGATTTTTCTGTTTTGGGAAATTACTAACATAGATTGACTTTCTTATCTCTCAAATAGCCTTACTAATCACAGTGTGAAAATCTACTGCTGTCACATTTAAAGAACGGCCACATTAAATTAAGTTAGCCCATGATATTTTGCCAATGTAGACATCTGCTTTGGTCATGGAGGTTTGACATGACAGATAGCACAGTACAAGAGGATCATGACAGATTGTGTTAAATTAATTTGATTCACTATTCAATTGCTTAACTCACATGACTAAAGATGAAGGGAATTTAGGAATTCAACCTCCCTAATAAGCATTTTGTAAAGTGAAGTAGCTTTTAGCAAACAGGTACCTGCTTTTTGAAAACAAGGTTGGTCACTGTTGGCGAAGATACTGTACAGCTCAAAACAGGAAATAGGAAGGAAGCAAGTCCAGAATGCTGAGATATTTCCCGCTTCATTGGCAGGTCAATCTCGTTGAACCTTATACTTATTTTGTCGAGAAAAAAAAAGCTGGAAAATAGTTAAGTGAATCACCAGCCTCTACGTCACTTGCAAACATTTGGAGGCATCAAAGTGACATTTTCTTCCCAAAGGGCAGTAATGACACAGAATGACTTGGAGGGTGTCAGCCGCATCTAGCCAACATGCTTAAAGCCCAGCCTCAAATGCTAGAGCTGCATGTTTCTGGTCAGACCTAATGGGTCTGGTAAAGTTTTCAACTCTTTGCCTTTCATGTCGCTTTTTCAATAAAAGCACCCAGGCAAGATGTGGCAAGACAAGCTGGGACCGGTTTGGAAATGAATGTGATCACGTCGGGGAAGGGACCGTGCTGAACGACGTGTGGAAAGAAAATGTGTCTCTCTGAACTCCCTTGCTGCCGTGAGGCATAACACAATTAGACTTTAGATTGTTTTTTCCTCTCCCTCTGCCCATCTGATTTCTGCTCTTGCCGGGCTATTCTCTTTCATCTGCTTTATTCCTCTGTATTGTCATAATGTAGCAGACCCTGAGTGCTCTCACAGATCACTGGTACAGCTTATCAGTGAAGTGGTGCCGCTTCAAATTGGGTCCCTTAATTTAGTCTCTCTACATTCATTCTCAGGATTAGACTTTCAGGGGAAAAGGCTGTAGTGGTGGAGAGGATAGATAAACATACTTTAGGTAGAACAATCTAGAGTAGTACATGGAAATCTCATGTAGAGTTTAGGAACTGAGAGAAGAAGGGAAAGTGTGTTTGCAATTCTGATTGTTGAAGCAGGTCTTTGCTTTTGGAAACTGTCCTGATCAATCCTGAACAGTGTTGGGCAGGTAAGTGGAGGGTAGGTTGACACTTTGCTGTAATAATTTCAACCCATCTAGGAAATATTTTTACTACTTTGTTGAAGCTCATTTAATATACAGTATTTGCTGCTCAGTAAAACTAAACTAAACCCAAAAACTAATAATAACAAGAGCAATACACTGAAGTTGTAATTAACCTATAATATGTAAATTATGAGATTTACATGAATGAAACAAACGGTTATCACATTTTTGTTTCTCTGTCAAGATCCTTTACATCACTGACATAAAGTATAAAATTTCAGATCATATGTTTAGACATATGTTGCAATATCCTCCATTTTAGCTGCCTTGTCCCCCTCCAAACCTGTATCATTAGCTCACAATGGACATAAGTGTAGGTAACATAAAACATGAGCATATTCATGTAATATTGTTTAGTTATTATTTATTCCAGTGAATAGTTAAAAATAGCCTGCTTGTTTTTTTTCTTTATGACTTTTTAATCAAATTTTGTGTGATTTTTGTATATTTGTTTTTGTTTATTTTGTTTTTACAAATAGCATAATAGCAGCATAAAGAGAAATAGAATCTAAATTTCAATATACAACCCTTTGATGTAAAATAACAATTACCATGTGTCCTTGTACTTTCAATAAACTTCCTCCTATTCAATATTGTCAGTAGACTTGCAGGTGCAGGTTTTTGTATAGCATGAAGAAGGAATGATAAATGATAAATCTTTGAAAGAATAGTTTTCACCAACACTGATGATGCTGCTGTACTACAGTATATACTACACTGTATATGGACAGTAGAGAGTTGAAGTATAGGGGAGCTCAGTATGACCTTGAGAAAGGAAGAAAACTAGGCTACCCATGTATCATACAAAAAACTGAAAAAGACTCTTTTCCACCATTGCACCCATATCTGAATTATTACCTCTGCCAGATGTGTTCTTTAAACGTTGAGGTGGTCACAAACCCCATAATACTCCAGAACCGGATTGTAATACTTAACCAGCGTGCTTTGCAATTTTACTGAATTTAATGGGTATGTTTATCTACTGTCTGGCTCCTACATTAGGATATGATCAATTTCCTGACTTGTTATCAGATGCTGATGTATCATTGGCCGGTTTCAACATAACCAGAGCAGCTGTCTCCAAATTTACATTTCAAATTGTTTTTTAGGCTTACTCTTGGACGTGAGAGTTGAAACAATATTCATCTGTGGTCGCACTTTACTGGAACGTGAAGGCATGATTAAGCCATTAAGGCCACATCTGCCAGCCTAATTCCTTTTTAATTTTCAGAGAACTCTGCTGTATATTGCTACAGTGGATGTGACATTTTGATTAAGCAAGAGCTGTAAAAATGATTATCACGAGGTTGCAAAGGGCTACTGCTCACATCACTGTGGAGAATAGTAAGCAGAGGTCCACACTGGCCACCCCAGCCAAACCAGCACACTACAGAACTCACACTGACCTCCTTACTATCGTTACTGCAATCTGTGACACACATTGAACACAGAGGAAGGGAGAGGCAGCCCACATTTATTTGCATACAGACCAGTAAAACCAGTGTTATTTTATGGAACACTTGGACTTTACAGCTCAGCTTATTACATCAGTGTATTTAAATCTATTTTAAAGATTTTTTCCATGGTAAATCCCTCTTGAGATTTTTTCTTTTTTTAATACTGCCTTTGGCATAAACACTGGGACTGGAAATAGAACTCTCTGATTAATTTGACTCACAGAATGCCAACTTGAAACAGTGAAGCTCCGACAGAAACCATGATGAGGGTAAATTGTTGTATATGTTTAACTAAATGATTAGTGGTTTGCATGAATAATTCCTTATTTATTGCATGAGCAAAGCATGTCTTTATGTACAGGGTTGATAGATATGGCACTGATGACAGAAAAGAACTTAATCTAGAATGAATTTGACTCATCTGTACGCTTCCAATTTCCCATCAAAAGACTGTAGGAGATCAGCCTGTTGATTTTTATAAAACGATTAAGAACATTAGAACATCAGTATGTGTTTTTTGTGTTTCATGACCCTAAGCATACTTAATATGGAGCTCTTTTAGACAAATATTTTTTTCATATAGATTGTAATATATTTTTGATATAGAAGGTGTCATAAATATCATTATTATTCAACTCTCAGTCAAACAGAAAGAGTTAAACAGTTTAGTGCATTAGTCCTCAACAGTTGCTGTTTGAATCTCCAGGAGTGCTGGTAATGTAAAATAAATCATTTCCACTCTCCCTTCAGCATCTTGTATCTGGAAGAGTGTGACTGTGCTGAGCAGCTTTCTAGTACATAATGTACAAAAGTATGCACTGCAACTGTGTGACGGAAGGATTTTGTTGCGCATCATTGCTGCAACACATTTAATATATAAATCCTTATCCTTATGTAATGTTTATAGTCAGTTCGTCGAGCGCCCTAACTACAGAACTCTAAGATCTTAAAGAGTATCAAGCATATTTACAGCTTTATATTTACTTGTTGAAGTTAAGTGAATGTGATTTTCCTGACAGTAGGTTTCATGAATATGTATGCAGAGCTGAGGAACTGCTTCGGTTAACAGTGTGCTTTCACGCTCAGCAGCACCTTAGCACATGACTTGACATTATAATGATACATTGTTATAATGTCATTGTAATGATACACATTTTTCTGTGACATTCAACAGAATTGTATGAATTAGTTTGATGAAATTTCTTTGTGTTGGAATGATGGAAATATCAGACACAATTCACTCAGCAAAAGCACAGAGCATTGGTAGCATGCAATTATAATCAACTGGGGGATTTTAGGATTGTTCAAAGCATTCTGCGCACATCCTTGTCAAAGCACAGTTTGACTTGTATAGTGAGTGGGAGGTGTCAGACAAACAAAAGAGGGTGAGGACTGTCTGAAAGCAGTGATGTCTGTGGAGTTGTCTGTTCCGACTAATGATTCAAAGCCAAAGCAGAGAGAAGCAGTCAGCACTGTGGACAGCTCTCTGTGTTGTGTTTCTCCTCAGGACCTTGGACAGCTCCCCAGGGACCTGACCACAGTCACAGACAGTTCATCTACCGCGCCCCATGTATCTCTTTGTTCTTTCATTTTTCTTCACCTCACATGTTCACCGTACTTACTAGTTTAGAAACTGGCAATTTCAGATGAACTACAATTAGTAAGTAATCTGAGGCCCGTTTTATGAACAAAATGAATGGGTCAGCATGCTACTTTTATACTTAACTGGCTGTCTGGACTCACTTTCATGTGCGGTAACCATAGTAACATATTACTAAACTGTCCCAGAGCCTGTAAAGTCCTGGCTTGTGGCCAGTCGTTTGTCTAGAGATGTGTTACAATAGGAGCCCAAAATGGAAACTGCTGCATTCAAATTAAACTGAGAACTACTATAATGTTCTGTAGATTGAATTCATTAGCAGGCTGACATGTCATACCTGTGCATGTTATGAGTTAAGCATCAGGTTGGAATCATGAAAATAAAATTTTGCTATAGCTGCAGTGTGACAGCACAGTATTTCATCTTAACCCGAACGGCCTCATCTGGAGCTGTCCATATCACAAATTACACCCTTACAATGTGGATGCAATCATTCTTTGATTGGAACATTCATGAAGTTGAAAGAGCTCAGAACAAGCACTGCAGGACTGGTTATCCAGGATAACTTACGGTAAATCTAATGAAGCTGGCTAAGGCTTTGTGTGACAGCATCCTGTATTATTTTTGTATGGTTGTCATTTTTTTATGTACACCTTTCATGCACATAGAAGAAATGAAATGTCAATTTTGTTATTTCAGAATATAGTTTGTTGGAGAGTAACATAATTCTGAGTGACAGCATAAAGAATCAAGCCACTGTAATTTTTCTTTCACAAAATTCTTACATTTTTGCTTCCGTTGTCTGCAAATCAACATGATTATCCTTTTCACACAGTCAGACCCTGGGTTTACTGAGTCATGCTGTGTGCAGTGTGGAAGGTTGTAATGTAGATTCCTTGCATTACATGAAAATTGTCTCACCAGAGTGCTCTGGGACAACAGCTCTAGAAGCACAATGTGTATATCCAGGTTTTCCAAAGCTTGAAAATACACATCCTGGGGGAAAAGTTAGTAAAATGCATTAAATGCATTTCAAATTTTCTCTAGCTGTTCCTAAGATTTATAGAGGCAATCTAGCCTGAATGTTCTCTTCTTCTGCTGCTTTTATCTTGTGAGCAAAAGAAAAATGTAAGCAGTAGTAGTAGTAGTTTTAATATCGTGGATTAATGAAATCTATTATTACTTTGATAATTATACAGAAAAAAAACACCTGCGTAATTGCAACTTTTTTCCTGTTGTCATTTTTTCCTGTGAAAAGTTTGCAGCCACTGATGTATTTACAACCTTGCGTTGTTATTGTCATCTTACAGGAAACAGACGGCTTTTTTCACAGTCATTAGATGTCTTAATCATGCAGCTAATTTACGTTGTTAAATTGGGACTTTCACTTCTCCCATCTCTCTGCAATGTTTCTTCTTACTGTGAGAAGAAGGAAGAATATGAGTACTGTGAAATGGAATGGCTTTTCTTACAATTGTTGTAATAACAGTATTAACATAATAACCATAATTAAAATGTTATTACATTGGTCCAAGTAGCAGTGTGCATTTGCTAGCTGTCTTAAATATATTTTTAATTATTCAAATTGGAACCCTTTCTAAATTATGCAATTATGCTATTTTGGTAGGTTTTAGGTTTATGTTGATAGTAAATGGTAAAATTACTTCTCTTTTCAGAAACAAAGTCTTATCGTATAGATGAAAATGGTAGATGTTTCCATCATTCTTTGACTGTAACACTTCAAGGCATAACCGATCTACCACAGCCAGCGTCACCCCATTCTGTCCTCTTCATCTTCACTACAGAAAGCTGTTTTCCTACCTGCCAGGGCTTTTTATGTTTTGGTTTGGGTTTTTTTTTTTTTGTTGTTTTTTTTTTGGCTAAATGTGATTCGTGCACACAGGTTTTTTTTCAACCCCTTTTCATTGTTGCATCCATCTGTGAATTTCAGATGTGCTTAACCTGCCTTTTTGGAAAGTCAGTGCATTTAGGCTGCTATTACCTTGTGCCCTTGAGTGATGGGAGTACCAAAGAGACCTTCTTGTTGCCTGCCTCTTGATTATAAATACATTTTAATTCTCATCTAATGATTATGTAAGTTCATTACTTGACATTTTGCACAATGGTTTCTTAATTGAGGATGGCGTTACTGCTGTAGATTGAGCTTAAAAGCAGTGATTATGATTATTTTTATTCATACAGCGTTGAATGGAATTTTAATATTTTTAGACACAAGCCAAATTGCATTTTTATGACTATTCAGTGCTACTTAACTAGACTTATTTATTACATGGTTACTACTTCATCTGCAGTGATGGAGGAAGTGTTCAGATTATTTGCTCAAAAGACCAGTGTGTAGGCGGAGATCGTAACTCCCTCGCTTCACCCTCCCCTTCCAAGCATGAAGGAGAAACTATGGTGACCACTTGCACGCATTGATGTAAGAGCAGGAATTTATTGTTGTAGGTGGTTGAGGTGGATCTCATTTTGAATTATTTTGTGTAGGATTGCAACTAATGATTATTTTCATTATGAATTAATCTGCCAGTTATTTTTTTTTTATTAATTGATCATTTGATTTATAAAAATTCAGTGAATAGTGAGAAATGCCATCACAATTAACCAGAGCCCAAAATAATGCCTTTGTAATGCTTTTTTGTCCAACCAATAATTAAAATCTAAAAATAAAATAAATTCAAATTATTAAAATAACTCAAAGAAAAAGCAGCAAAATCTCACATTTGAGAAGCTGAAATTGCTTTGCTTAAAAAATGACAAAACGATTATCAAAATAGGTGAAGATTACGTTTTTGTCAATGGAATATTTGAATTATCGTTCCAGTTCTTGTAACCCATTTTCCAAGTTTTATGGGGTAAAAAAATCTTCGTTTTTAAGTGTAAAGCTGTCAAATAAGTGTAGTGCACTAAATAACGTAATAAAAAGTACAATATTTCTCTCTGAGAGTAGAATTAGAAAGTAGCTTGGGACAAAAATATTTATACGTCCAATTTGTACTTAAGTACAGTCCTTGAGTAAATTTACTCAGTGACATTCCACCTCTGTTTATCTGTATGAACGAATACATTTGGGGTTTAGACTGTTAGTTGAGCAAAGTTAGCAATTTGAAGACATTATTTTGGTCCCTGGGCAACTGTGAACTGTGATTTTTCTGATGTTGCTTAGAAATCTCCCATACCATAGCACTGATTGCCAACCCTTCTTTTATAGCTGACGAGCACTGCTAATTGGCATTTAACCAACTATGACTGACCTTTAGAGCAGTGTTTGTAGTTGTGATTAACATTGTTTAATGGCCAATCCCATGTGGTGGGATTTTATGTGGGCACCTGGTGCATCGATATACTGTAAACGTATGCACCAGGTGCCAGGCAAATAAAAGAATAAAAAAAAGGTTACACATAGGACACATTGTATTTTGAAAATAAACTCAGGACTTCACGTCATGACCTCAGCTGAAGTATAGTGCATGCTTCCCTCCCCTACTGTGACCTTTTTACCGCGGGTTAATCAGAGCACTGCAGTAGACAAATGGTAAAGATGAGACCGGCCCCTTTGTAAAAAAAAAAAGAAAAAAAAAACATTCAATCTCTTCTTATTGTGACTCTTTTGAGTGCCCCTTTAGCGAGAGCTTATATCTTAAACTGTCTGCTCAATAACTCAATTCTACTCTTATCTCAGGCACAAGGAAGAGATTTAGAGTGAGGTGGGAGAGCTTTCTCTCATTCGCCGTAGGATGTCTCCCACCAGCCACTGACTGTAAAGAAATACAGAGCACCCCCATCAATGATGTCTTTGAGAGATTACCATGAAGATGGGTGTTAATAACATGACACAGCATGTGACAACGGAGGGTTTATTGAAGGGTGCTATAGAGGCATTTGCAACACAAGGTGGTGGTGACAAATTGTTCCACAGATAGGACTACATGGAGAGTTTATAAATGGAAAAGATGGGTCTATTTGCTTTATTGATTTTCTTTATACTTTTGCTATAAATACAAGCCTGGTCTGGTTTCAACAATTACTGGAATAAAGGAAAGGGAGTACAGAAGTGAACATTGCCTCAATGTCAATACTAACCCCTTGTAAAATCAAAATGTTTCTACATTTTGCTTATTCGATGGGTAGTGTCTTAAAGCTGCAGTTGCTAACATTTATGGAGTAGCAATAATCTAAAAATAAATGTCAGCATACCAGAAACAATGGCAGGCTCATTCCTCTGCTATTCTCATTTTGAATGTGTGAGAACCCATCTGTGCAATGAGACTGCTGAGGTAGAACGTGTGATTCCATGTCAGCCACTGCTAGAGGGTGAATGGAAGACGAGTGGGAAGTGTTGTTTAGGTGTTCAATGTACATATTCTACAAGGCATCTTTGACTTTGAAGTAGTCTTAGGTGGGCTGATGGCTTGGCTTATGCAATACCGCTAGATGTGTGATGCACGGTTTTCCCCGCATGCACAGCCATGTAGGCTCTGCACAGTCTGAAGTTTTCAGAGGAGAAATCCCTCAGCAGTGTCTTTCACAAGCGTAGTGAACGTTTGCGAGCACAAACTGTGAATCTTGAATCATTTTGTTGAGGTTTGGTTTGGTAAGCTAGTTGACACGTTTGTCTTATGACCCCTTAAAATGTAGCATGTCTATCACTCATCCCATACCTTTTTGTGTAAGAAAGTACGTTTTGACTACTTTCCTTTTAACTGTTAACATCTCACAAACCCTTGGATTTATATACTGACCCCTCCTAGGAGACCCACCTCCCATAATGGAAACCACTGCACTAGGTCGTCCTAATGCCCATGATATTGCCCAGTATGCAGTATCTTGTATGTTAAATCTGCAAGGTATTGCACCTTTTTGTTTGTAATAAAATTCTGTCATAAGATAATATTTACTTGTCATATAGACATCAGTCTATTTAGGATAAATAAACCATTTTTTTCATAGTTTAATTACATACACATAGAAAAAAAAAATCTTCTCTCATCAGGAGACAGAGCACCATACTAGGGACAGGACCCAATGATGTGATTAGTTATTTTTAGGGAAAAAGAACATGTTTACACTAATCCATCCTGACTGCATGTATTTGTGCTTAGATTTTCCTCAGTTCTTCCTTCATTTGAAGTTTTTCTGTGCCTTGCCCTATTCTCAATTTATTCCCTCCATTTATTTATTTATTTCCTCAATTTCCCTGCATTTATATGTCTGGAATTTGTATGAGACAGATTATTTGCATTAGTGGCTGTGCAGAATAAAAATGTAACTCCATTTTCTGGCTGGTGTGGCTCACCCTTGTTTGTTCTCTGCCCTTTATTTCTTTTGCTCCGTATTTGACATTATTTGACCAACTTGTTTGTTGTCATACCCAGTTTGTTCAATTCTGTTTGTCTGCCTTTTGTATTTGTCTTAATGTTTACAGAGAGCAAAGATGTATTTGTTCTCTCTTGTTTGCTTTTGCTGTTTAGTGAGGAGGTTTTGTTACTGCACTTGTACAGACCAAACCAGAGAGAGGAGCTGTGCATCCCCCGACGTGGTTACCTGCTCATATTTTCTGTGGAGCTGTTTCCTGAGGAGTTATATAAACTCATAGCTTTTCTACAGTAACAGCTAAACAAATGCTGTGTAATGTAACGTAATACAGTCAATACTACTTTTGATAAGCTTATATATTTCAGTTTTTGAACAGTCATAGTAGCATGATGTTGAATTGCAGCATAATGCAGGATTATCAGTTATACCCTGGTGTAAAGGGAAAAGGGGCAACATTTTAGCCATGCCTCGAAAAAGTGATATTTATTGCTGTCATTTTGTTTCACCGCCTGTTGCTTTATAGTTACATTTGCTATCTTATATCTGAAATGTGCTGTCTTCAATTATCAATTATTTTTCAATTAGTTGATTATTTGTTTTATATACGATGTATGAAAATACTGTGGGGAAAATAAATCCTCACGTCACGTGACATTTTTATGTTGAAAAACCAATGATAATACACATAGAAAAGAAAATCCTCACATCTCACGTTAAATTATTTAAACAATTGTTGAAATACTCGTTGATTCATTTTCGGTCAACTAATTAATTCAATAATTGACTTATCATTTTATCAGGAATGGTCTTTTTTTAGTTTCATATATTTATTGTCTTTATTTTTGCACCTTGTATAGGTTCAGATGAAAAACAGTAGAAATGTCACTTCAGTCAGACATGATAGGATGTTTGTTTTTTTTTCATTTTCATTTACAGCTCTAAAGTGGCAATTTCAAGAAATATGTCAATACTTAATAATGTGTTTATGTTTCTACCAGGAATATTCCGCTGACAATGTTATGAATCCAGTTATCAAAACACAAAGTACATGAGAGAACATAATGATTTGTATTTATAAGGCTATGTGTGCACAGTCAGTTGTTTATGATGTCCCAGCCCCCCGTGGAGCTACAAAGGTTGATAGCATACTAAGCAAAATGTTGGCGTGTGAGCAATAAGACCAGAGAGAGCTTGTCCTCCTCTGAACCAACAAAGGGGTCATGTTTGTATAAAAACCTCTGTGTGTGTGCGGGTGGGGGACTCGTTGCCATCACATGAAGACAGAAATGCCAGGCCTCTCTGGTAATAAGAGAAAGCTCTGAGGTGGCAATGACCAGTCTGACATCCACCACACTCTCCGACCTTTGACTTTATGCAATCTTTCCATGTTCAAGCAAACATTATCTGGGTCATGGAAATACAAATGTCAAGCATTTCCGCATGAGAATAGTTGTGATTTGGACCCTGGGGACAAACAGGGCCCCGACGTTTCTTTTTCTTTTCCTTACTTTCTGATCTCTTATTTCCTCTTTTCCTCCACGTCTTTCTCATGACTACTCTTTCCCTCTTTCTCTCTCCTTCCCTGTGTGTGCGCTGTGGCACACAGGACCTGTCCACTTGCTTGTAGAGAGCATTGTGGTAATGTTGTGTGGCAGTTGCTGAGGACAATGGCCTGCGGGTGTTTTGTGATGTAATGATCCCTGCCATCGCCTCTCGCCCCCCTCCGGTCAGTGAAGGGGGAAAAGGATGGAAGGTAACGGGGCAAGTACAAACACGCATAAGGAGGAGCACTGCTGGGAAACGGTATCCAAACAGAGCCAAGCTTGTGACTGGACAGTTGCCTGCTCAGATATTGTAAAGGAAATTTAGTCAGTGAAGTGAAGTGTACAGACGCTCCTCAGTTCTCAACAGCTACTGCTGAGGTGCACTTGGACAAAGCTGTTAGCCTCCGGATGCTCGTGGTGAGCTCCAAAAGACGGCCGCTGCTCTGTGAAGCTCTAATGTGTGAATGTGTTCTACTAGGGCTGGGCAATATGGCAGGAAATATGATTATGATCATTCTTTCCATCTTGATCAATACTGATGTTTATCATGATATCTAATTTGATAATGCTGCCAGTTTGAAGAATATCTCTTTATAATGACAGAAGCCTGAAGAAACCAGAGGGTCCATTAATTAAACTTTCGAATATAGCTGATAAACAGAAACAATAGAATAACATAATATAAACATTTTACTGTGCCAACATGGCTTGCTTTAGAATATATCTTATTTCTTGTGTTTCCTTTCTTGATTGGCACTGACCACTACCCTATATTTGACATTGTGTTACCTTTTTTGTCAACAATTTCCTCAACTAACGCAAGTTTACTTTCACTGTTGCTTTTGTGACCCTCAATTCCTAAAATTTTTTTCCTCTTCTTCAGAGAACATCCACTTTTTTTACCGGTAGCTCAAACAATGCAACCAAAAACTGCCGACTGACTGGCTGTTAGAGCTATCCATATCAAGTAAAGGTTTATCATTACCAAAGTAATCAATCAATTCAATTTTATCACAATTGCGCTTTTATCGCCATGCATATGTTTAACCATATGACTGTGGAGCAAAGGTATAATGGAAAAGGGTTTGTATTCTCATCAAATGTTTTCTTGCTTCACAGTCTAAGATTTACAGAAAGCAACTTAATTTTTAAGAGATTACAGAAACAGTCTAATGGTGAGCATAAAAACTTAATTCTTGACCTTGGAAATAGTAGTCCAACAAAATTGACGTAAAGGTCTTATGAGTGGGATTTAGTGGTGTAGTTGAAGATTCCAGCTCACTCGCTTCACCCTCCCTTTCAAAGTGCGTGGGAGAAACTATGTTGGTCACAAAACACATGGAAAAACACATGGAAATGCCCCTATCCAAAGCCATTGTTTGGTTTGTTCATTTTGGGCTACAGTAGAAATGTGACTGTAAATAAAAATGGCTCCTTCTAAGGTAACGAAAACAAAACGATTCACATTTTCAGGTGGTTATACACTAACAAAAACATACCTATGAATATTATATTTCTGCCGATGGACTAAATCTTATACACTGGACCTTTAATATGCCCTTACTAGCTTTCTACACCATCTTGGGGTCATCCAAAGCCAGAATCCAAATCTGGAAGCTGCTTGCCATGAATTTGGACATTACTATAGCAATGTTTTTTTCTAATGAAACAGTTCATGTGAAGGACTTGGAAATTCACAATGCATGCTGCCACTGCAAGAAAACCCATGAGCACTTGACAACATAATTTGGGGCATTCTTGTAAAGCTTGTAGATTGAAATATATATATATATATATATATATATATATATATCTTTTGCAACCATTTTGTTAATTTGTTAATTGTTGAAGCATTTTTTTTAAGCAAAAATGCAAAACTTTCACCAGTTTTAGCTCCTTAAATGTCAGTGGTTCAGTCCATTTAATCTATTTGGTTCATAGACTGTTGGTTGGACAAAGTAAAAATATCTCAACTTGGGCTTTGTGAAATAGTGATATTTTTTACAGAGACAGACATTTTATAGACTAAACAATTTACTGATTAATTAAGAAAATAATCAGTGGATTAAATGATAATCAAAATAATCACTCATTAGTTGCAGCTGTGGATTCTTGTATATTTAGCAAAAAATGGGAGAGATACATGGCCTCACTGATGTGTGAGCAGAAAATAACGTGCAAGCTTAAATTGATGCCGGGAGGGAAGAGGGATGCTCGTGTTTTATATATTTTCAGCCTGACAAGTCTGTATGCTCTCATTTTTTTCCTGCAGATGACATTGTTTCCTTGAAGCAGAGGTAAACACCTCCATTTTGATGGCAAAAGCATCACACAAACATACCATGAATCAGAACAGCAGTAAACAAGCGTGAAAGCAGACCAGGGAGGTTAGAGGGGGACGATTAACCTCAGGTTCAGACAGAAACAAACAAACCCAGTGTGAAAACAGTCAAATAAGCTGTTTTTGGGTTGTTTTAGGATTTTGCTGCATCTCAGTAACTTAATGTTGCCTTGTAGCCTATAGCTATTGATTCAAGTTGCATTTGGCTTTATTGTGTCTGTAATCCAGCATGTCTGCTATCATCTGCTAAAGCTATTGCACATAGGTAGTGAAGGTGCAAGTGCGTTTAGTATTCTGACTGGCTGTTCTCAGCACAGCCAGAGGTTCATTTCAACAGTCAGGACAAGACAATAAAGCATTTGAGAATGCAAAACTGGAATTATAACTCAATATATAACTCAAATGCTTATAAGTTGTCAGTATGCACATGCATACAAAAATATGTCATATGTCATTTATATCTTACCTGCGCAGCTAACAGCTGACTTAAATGGTGCAGCAACAGCTAATCTATAATAGATGAAAATAGAAACAGAGCGCAATGCATCGGTTTTCCAGCTCCAAAACATGAAGATACTGTAATTCAGGATGTAGATGTGAAGGCAGTAGTTGCTGGTAATGACTACAGAAGTATGGGATCCATTTCTGCGGTGCAGCAAGATAAAATAGCTTTTTTTTTTGTGGTCGCTGCATTTTTAAGCTAAAATTTGGTTTAGGTTGGAAAAAATAAATGAACTGTAGACCCTGAAGTCTTTGTACAGTAACATGACTGAGAACAAGGCTTTGTGAATTGAGCCAACATTGCAGTCATCTCTGGAGGACACAGCAGACCTACATATTCCACTCAAAATCTGTTCAAATCCAAATACAACTAATAGGAGGAAAATTGTCAGTAATTAAAATGTACATCAGAACTTCTTGTTGAAAATACGCCACAGACTGCTCCTCCATCTGTTAATTACTCTGAGTGGCTTGTTAAGTGAGTGCCTTGGCAATATGCTCATTTCAAATACATTCGGCTGGTGAGCATGACTTCAATGATGAGCTTTAGATTTGTGTTTGTTAGAGCCAAATTTGATACATTTCTTCAAAAAAGTTCCTGTCTCTCTCACTTAAGATTGTCTGTGTTCAATATAACAACAACTCATAACACCAGTTCTGTGAATGTCTCTTCCATCCAGTGCATGTGGTATGATTAGTGTTTAGTTTTTGCAAAACAAGAGTTATACATTTTCTACACATTTGTTTTGTTGCTGAAAAACCAACATTTTCATATGCACACAATTACTAAATTCCCTTGCAGGTCAGCTTTGCATGAATTTGTATTTCTCAGTCGAGTCTGCTTGGTTAAATAAGGGATTAGAAGATGCATCATATCACTGCTGTCAAAGTGTGTCGTCTGAACAAATGTGATTCCATACGAATGTGTCAGAAAAAATAATATTGCAATATTCTTCACTGCACAAACATCATCCTGGATTGATGATACAATATTTCTTTATATTAATTATCTAATCTTGACAACTATTATCTTCATGCTCCATCTCCATGCTCACTAAGGCAGACTTTAAAAAAATCCTCATCCATCATAGTGTCAGCATCTTGCTGAGTCAAAGCTCCGAGAACAACTTGTCATTGTCCTTGTTCCTTTCTCATTTCTGTGTCATATAACAGGAAGATGCCATCTCAAAACAATCAAAACCACTTCAGTCAGTGTAAAATTCAAATCCTAGTAGATGCGTTATGATAGCTGCTCATTCATTGGATTAGAACACAAAGGTAGCTAGTTTAAGGATAAACATAAGACATCTATAAACACAATGCCAGCAACCACAGGAGGACATACTTGTCACCAGGAACTACGTGCCCTGCAGTGACATCACATTTCACATTTCTTTTCACTCCTCATTAAGCCCATAATCAAGCTACATTGGACTTGTTTTAAACCTCATCTTCAATGGTCCTAGTAGATCCTGCATATTCCAGTGTCCAATTAAAATGTAATCATGACCACAAACATCTTGACTAAGTTAAATAAATAGTAGCAATAGTAATATAATTTTGAACTGAATTTTGGTGGATTTGTATATTTAGTTAAATATAACAATCTCGCATTATTGAGTAAGTTAGATTGCCCTTTAGATACGTTGTAGGTATGGGATCCTAACCTTAATGGATATTATGGATTATGGATAGAGCCATTCAGTAGTACAGTAATGTGCATAAGCTTTCTTTTTTTCAGTCAGTGACTCACGAGAGCCTGATCTATGCCAGCTCTGAGAGCTTTGTAAAGCTTCTTTGGATGGACTGGCAAAGTCTGTGGTGAGGTGAGCCAATCTCCTGTAGAGCAGTAGAGGACCCAGATAGCTGTCTGTGTGTGGATTAGCACTACTAGTGTTAAAAGTTAAGTCTTGTTCTTTAGATACATACATTTGGCAATCTCTTTGAACAGCGAACCTTGATGGAATTGTTTTGAATCGCAAAAGGTTGTGGTTGTTAGGGTCAGAACATAGAGTGCTTTGCCTTTAAGCCCAGGCATCTGCAAATCCTTTCAAAGGAATGTGCCCAGGTTACATAACCGTTCATTATTATGTTGAAGCTAAAGCCTATGGTGTGCTTTCCCATGAAAAACGCCATCACAATGAATTCTGATTGCAATGATTCACCCTTAAAATTAGTCGTGTTTCTCTTCTTGCAAGGGACGTGCTTCCAGCAACAAAAGCATGTTTGCGCACTTTCATCTGGCTATCCCTCGCTAAAGTGGGATCGCCCACACATTCCCCTCTCCAATGAAAAAGGATTTGATCACTGCTGCCAAGCGGAGTCAACACTGTGTAAATGTATTGCAAGGAGTGGGAGAGATCTGTGTGCGAGCGGAGTCTGCTTGTGATGTCTTTATCAGGCCTATATGCAAATAGAGGCATTGCCACATTCCAGCAATAAGTGGAACACATTGATAGTGTTTTGATGCAATGTAACGATCCAGAACAAAATTGCTTTGTTTCATTGACTTAATCAAATATTGTAATCACTCTGCAGAGGTGTTTTTTTTTCCTTAATTTTCCTTATCAGTTTGCTCATTCAATTACTGTTTCTTACTGAACGTCAGTCAAAGCCAAACATGCTATTTATGCCGGGCAGTTTTCATCAATTGGCTCTATATTGTTGTTTTCTTTTTGAACTAGAAACCTTTATTCATTTTTAAAATTATAATGATCATTGGGCTTTTAGTGATTTGGAATACTTGTGTGTATTTATACTGTAAGTTCAAATAATAATGAGCTTTAAAATACATACCATGTGTGCTCAAAATCCAGAGTCACTCCACTGAGACTTTTTCTCTCCTGTGGCTTCCTCAAGACGTAATAGCACCTTTCTGAAAAGGCCTCATCTTTATTTTGGTGTATTTAAATAATTAAATAAGGGAACAAAAGAAAGCTATAACATTGTGAAATTTTAACTATGTCTTTACACCTTAGCTGTGGCTTTTCACACAACTTAGCATAGTCAGGAAGAAATATTCTGTACATCATCTTGACAAAAGCACAAGTTTTTTTTTTTCTTTTTTTCTTTTGACTCTGTCCTTTCTTACTTTCGAGTGTCTGTTCCACTGTCATGGACCTCGAGAGGCATTGAGTCATATACCAGACAGAGCTCACCTTCACAGGAGCCATCGTCATTCATGTTTGCATGACTTCCCCCCGGGATGCATGTCTTAGACAGCAGACGTGAGAATAGAGAAAGAGACCTCCAATCACAATCACACACTTAAGCATGCACACTCATGACAATCCACTATTTGCTGAGACAAATTGCTTGCTGTTCCACATTTAGCATGTATAGAAAACTAAACCATGTCTGTCCATGTAATGAGCATCATATATATACAATTCTCTGTAATGCACATAAACAAATCAGTGCCATAGTCCTCAACTCTGAGCTCTAAGTTACACTGCACATTGCACTCGTATTGAGAATACCTTATCTAGGTGAGATTTTTACAAAAAATATATGAAAGCAATATTTGTCTTGAATTTTCTGTATTATTTCCTTATTTTGTGTATGTATTTTTGCTGTTTGGTAATGGGCACTTGCCAACAATTGTATATATAATTCAAACATCACATTCATTCACAAATTTCTTGTGTGTAAATTAACAAGGTTATTTAAGTGTACTGTGTATGGTTTACTGACCTTCTACACATTGTCTCAATGGGTACAGGATTTGAAATCTTTCAAGTTTCTTAGTAGTGCTATTTAGAGCTGCCAGTCTGAGATTTTTACAGTAACACAACTAGAAACTACTGAAGCTACAACAGAAACTACTGAAGCTACAAACAGAAACGATAACAGAACTACTTGAAGCTACAACAGAACGACAACAGAAACTTACTGAAAGCTACAACAGAAACTACTGAAGCTACAAACAGAAAACGACAACAGAAACTCTGAAGCTACAACAGAAACGACAACAGAAACTCTGAAGCTACAGCAGAAACGACACAGAAGACTATTTTAAGATACAACAGAAACTACACGAAACATATTGAAGCTACAACAGAAACTACAACAGAAACTATTGAAGCTACAACAGAAACTACAACAGAAACTATTGAAGCTATGACTGAAACTACTGAGAGACTCTTTTTTTTAAATAACATTTTTGTTTTTCCTTTGACATCTACCATAAAACATAAGCACCAGAGAGACCCATGGGCTTGGTGTCATGAGTGATGTGCCTGTTAGACATGAAATATGTACTCTGTCATATGAGGTCCCTTAAGGGAATTTATGATACCAACCTATGTACTGCCTTACCTATAAACTAACCCATCTACAGTAGCTGCCTATAATTTTTCTCTTTATTGTATCTATCTAATGTATCTATAATGACTGGCCATCTACTTTGTCATGTTCCCAAGGCAATTATGCATGAATCTAGTTTATATGTTTCTCTTCTTCCATCCCCTTATCTTTTTTTTTTCTCTCAGCATCCCAATGTGCAGTGTGATCATGTAATGAGGCAGAGCTCTTCTGTGCATTTGGGGCAGCATGTATCCAGCAGTTGTAAATAGACAGATTTAATCTGTTGCCTTCTGGAGATTAATGCCAAGCCACAGTTAACAGATCTAACTGCAATTTAGTAATTTAGTAGTCAGTTGGAATTTACAATTAGAATTTGCCTTTAACTGCTGAAACATCAATAAGTCAAGAGTCAGCTGATTTGAAGTGTATGAAACTGCAGTGACCAGGTAGGGTGTGACTTTGAGCATTGAGGCATAGTGGGATTTAGAGCCACATCAAGTGTGTTAATGTACTGCTATCTGCCCACTAAATGAAATGCATTCTGCTGCCATAATGGAAAATACTCAGTGCATTACTGCAATTTTGGTGCTTTACATTTTCACACTGGTATCAAAAGTTTGTCGAGCCTTCCAAAACCCACTGCCTAGTTCTCAAAACAGCTTGAACATCACTCATGGGGGACAAGTGACAATTTGGTACAAGAAGTATACCTCGAAATTATCTGCACAACCGTCTTTGTGACTATTGCAGATGGTACACAGTAAATTATAGAACTTCATTTAAAAAGAGAATACTCTAGCATAAAGCTTTGTTGATGCTCAGGGATCAATTAGTCAAGTAAAGCTGCCTTAGCCTTGATCAAATGGATTTAGTCATTTGCATCAGTCATTATGCTTTGGCATTGTTATTTAAGGATTATCTTTCTTTTTGGTACACTCTAATATCTTGCTTATAGTGTGCTTCATCAACTGAATCAATAGGACAAGACCCATGGGATTGACTATTAAGCCTTTTCTTGACATGGCTGTACATAAGTGACAGTGTTCACCTCCCAGTGTCAACATCAACAAATTGCAAGACTCATTTGACAAGAAAAGACTAATAGTGATAAATAACTTTGTTTGTCTCACCTCAGTGTTAAGGATGATTAGGGATTCTTGATTTTATAACCTCTGAAAATGACCTAAAATTGGACTCATAACAGAAGTCATGAAGCTGTAGTTTAAAGAAGAAAAAGCTTGCACAGGGGTTTTCAGTCTGGGGCCTTGTGTGGGGCCGTGAGGTCGTGTGCTGCTCGTCTGATGTGCTTTCTTAATTACCCTTATTGAATTCATTATTTATTTGCTCTGTTGAACCTGCTTAACCTTGCTGCCCTTCAGCAAAAAAAATGATTAAGGAGGCAAAAGGGAGTTAGCAGAGACCTCTACCTGTGGGAGGACGTCCAAGTTCACTTCACCTCTTCGAAAAGTCATCAAGCGGAATTAATCAAATTCTTAGATATGAAATAGAAGATATAAATTACGTTATGTTATCAAGATGATTTAAATGCTTAACGAGGCCACTTAATAGCCAGATTACCAATTAAAAGATTTGCTGAAGGTGATATTTAAAAAATGAATAGCCAGTGTATTTCCAAGTCATGTAACTGTTTTCGAGTTAAATATTAAATTCTTTCTCTACTCTGATATGCAAAATAGCAAATCAGTGTTCCCTGACAGTCTTGTCATCATGTCCCCGTTGAGGTCCTGGTTTGACATTTCTGTCATGCAGTGTGCTGGTACATGTCAAAATAACTCATCACACAATTGAAACATGGACGACAAGGTTTTGGCAAAAACCCATTAAAATCTGATGGATGGAAAATTCAGTCTTCCAATAGCATTGAAGTACATTATCTAGTCATTAGTGCAAGGTCTCTAATAACTGAATACAATAACCAGCACCATCACTTTGAGTCATATGAAGGTTGACTTCACCTGCATTAATATGATTTATTTATATTAAGATGATCGCACTTTTCTGCAAGCTTTTAATGCTTCTTTACAAGGGTTTCCAGAGTTATAGCTTTATAGTCCTACTGAAACATGAGTATAAGAGTATTTTAATTGGAATACGATAAATGCATAGTGCACAAAAGCATGTATAAAAAGTAGATTTTTGTACAGTTTGGTGCATGCTTTGTTCATGTTTACTATTAACAAAGAAATCCTAATATAAAAGTATTTGAAAAATTCTATGAAAAACCTCTACCTCACAAATTTTATGCTAACATAGAATCTGTAGGTTTTATATTTGGCTTCAACAGGGTGATTTGGTAGCTGTATTCTGTTCTTTGTGTTCTCTGTGGGAATCAACACAAGTGTTATTGTTCAGCTTCCACACGCCTTAGGACATTTGTATAAAGTTACACTTTTCTTTGCCAGTTTTGCGCAGCTTGTTGCCACTTTGCATCTTTAGGCTTCTGATGCTAGTTCCTCCTTATGTAGCTGGTTTCCATCAAAAATAACTGATATCCCACTGCTTCGTGTCTCTTTGTAGCTGCAGTCCTCTATGCACCCTAAAAACTGCCAAAATCAATGCTAGATTTGTTGTAAGGCTCCCTTATCTTTCTTTCTCTTTTTTAAATCGTACCACTTAACGAAAAGCAACTGGGTTGATTTCAATGAGGCCCAATTTGGTTGCCTTTTTCATTCAGTCGGTAAAATATATTCACTCTAGGCCACTGTCTGTAAAAATCGTATGCACTCATGATTGTGTTAAAACGTGCTCCATCAATCTTGCAGTGTCAGAGAAAGTTCTTCCTTAATTATGTCAGATGGGAATTTTAGCTCAGACTCTCCAGAATAGTATGTCACCTAAACTAGGGATTGTAGAATGACATTGAGTTGCCAAAAAGAGGGGGGGGGGTGTGAAAGTGCATTGAAATGAGTTATAAACCCTGAACATGGAACACCTATCAGCTCCACTCCATTGGGCAAATGTGTCTGTTTACTCCAAGTCCTTGAAGGGCTGTGCTTTTGGGTTTGCCAGCTACTGGAACACATCTCATGGTCACATTTGCCTTCCGTTGCCATGGTATTGCAGGCAGAACTCGCTAGATAGTAATGATCATTTCTGCACACCTTTAGTATCCAACTCACTCTTGGCAAAATGCCTCAAGACAGAGAGAGAGAAACAGCATGCACCAATTTGTGTGTCTGTCTATCTCAAGGATTGAAGGAGGCATAGCCCAGCAGTTTCATGATTTTGTGAAAGAGAGGACAAAAAAGAAAAAATCACAATTTGCTAGATCCCCATATCCAAAGGCCTGGCATGGTGAGATTATTTATTTATGTGTTGATCCAGCTCCTTCATAGATGCTTTGTGAATGATTCATGAGTTAATTCATACAGTAAATAACAAAAGGTGAAACAGTCCGTCCATACATTGGGAGCTTAGCCAAATAATGCACAACCCCTGTTGCTAACCTCTGCATGGCATATTTGCTCATAAAGGATTCATGAAGGATTTGGACAGACCTTCATTAAGCTTCAGATACAGACGCTTTTTGATAGCTGTCATCTATATTGAGGCAAAATTTCTGTGTACATCATACATTAAAGAGCAAATTAGCATGGAGAAATAGCCTGCAAAAAATCCTTTATATTGTGTGTTAAGGACTCTGAAGGAGTTTCAGTCTTCCACTTCTCATTAGTACTGACTGTGATTCTGTGGCAAATCAGTGGGGTTTGCCGTGAAAGGCAAGAAAAATGTATTCAGATCAAACTGAATTATGAAGTAGCCCTGGAAAATTGGGGTCAGTGATGGATCCCTTTGATTTTTTTTTTCTTTCTAGCAGCTGTGTGTCCATATAACTGAGGTCTGATTTGAAATCCAAATTCAGTGAAAGTAGTGCAGCACAAATTGTCATGGTCAAAAAACTCTTGCCAATGAATTCAGGCTGTTGTTTAGATTACAGGGTTATGTCTTCTCATGTTTACTCTGCTGAAGCCAAAGTTGTACAGATGTATTACTAGTTAGAACAGTTTAATGTGGATATGTACAACTTTTGTTTTCCAAACGTCAGTACCTTAAGCAAATCTGCTAGATCAAATCTGCTTTGAAAATACTACTCATCTGAAATTTGACATGGCTCTCTCTCATTCACAACAATGATACAACGATTCACGATGAAAGGGTCATTTCACAGATCAATTGCACCACTCTGCACCTAATAAAGGGAGTGCATATATTCCACAAGTATTAATGAAAAGAATAATACTACAGGAAGCATGTAGGTCATTTGAGGTCTGTTGAATTAGGTTCAACAGCATTACAACAGAAACATCTGGATTAATAAGTGTTTGGACTATTGTCTGAGGCACTATGATTCAGTAGCTGATAGCATATTAGTTTTAGCCCTCACTGTTTGAGGTACTTCGAATCAACATATCAAGTTTTGTTCAAGTTCAATACTAAATAGTTTGTTTTGACCAGTGATTAGAGAAGAAATTATATGATCCATTGAAACCTTTTTCTTGTAAATACATGGACAGATTTAAAAAACATTATTATGTATGTTATTACACCAGGTGTGGATTAGATCTTAGTACTATTGTAAGATTAAATGCCTTTCATTTGGAAAATAACTGTAATCGTTTATCTGCCATTTCCAAAGTCACTCCCATAATTATGGATCTGGCGAACTGTAATTGAGCTAAACCACTTTAGAGCATATTGTTTGAAGAAAGACAGTTTCAGCACAGGGCTTTTTTTTTCTCCATCCTTTTAACACACAGCAAACGGGACCTCATGTGGTGCCATGCAGGAGGTCTGGAACAATCTGGGCTTGTGACCTCACCTCAAAGAAAAACAAGCAGTGAGCACATCCATAACAACTCTTGGCATCCTAGTGTGTGAAACAACAGCGTTACAGCACCACCAGTCATCTGCCTGTTTTCCAGATAATCAGGAAATTGTGGATATATACATTACAACTTGGCCACCCACCCTGCATGGCCATTCCTCACAGTGAAGCCCCTTTAAAGAAAGAGCAAGAAAAAAGAAGCCATAATGGTTTCCACTTCTACATCCAATTAACTGGGAGGTATTGTGTCACTATTCATTTATAATCATTATGTACATTTGCATGAGTAATGAGAGAGAAATGCAACAGGTGAGGTACTCCCTCACTGTTGCAGATGATAAAGTTGCAGCTCGACATCTCTGATTACAAACCATTAAATGGCAGTGGAGGCAGTTCGCACTCAATTGCATCCATCATCACAAGAGAGCATGAATTCCTGCTGCAGGCATGAGAGAACTAGAGATACCTAGGCTCTTACATCAGAATTATTATGTATTACATTATGTGAGCATTAACAAACAGTAGTTGGCATATACAATCTGTATTAATTTAAATACAAACAAGCGGTAGATTTCAGTTAAACAACTAATTACTTAAAGATCTTAATCTGTTGATGCTGCCTGAACATTAGTTTTACAGCTAGTCTGCTAAAGTATTTTTAATGCATGTTGCATTGCTGTTTAGAAAAGCCATGGTAGAGAAATTAATAAAGCAATGTTATTTGAACTCAGGAGAAAGCCTCGATACAAAACAAATTTTGTATGAAACAAGCACCAAGTCAGACACACTGTGTATTAATGAGATGATTAAAATTAATTTTACTGTATCAGTGACTCTAATGCAACACAAAACAAATGTGGTCCGTCATAATCAATGTGCTGCCAGATTACTCTTTGCTCATTTAGATGGCTGAGAAACAAAAACATTAAAATTTTCCAAACAAATGAAAGATGAAGATGAAATAATATTTCAGCAATCGTGATTAATGGCAGGCATTGAAAAGTGTTTTAATTAACTTAGAATAAATATGTGTATTAGATTGCATTATGCTACCATTTATACTCTGCATCTTTTTATAGCTGTTTTACCATTTTACCTACTCTTAGTAACAAGTATTTAGTATACACTTTTATCCAAAGTACTTCATAGTACATGGTTGACCCATAATCAGACTCAACAGTGTTAATTTTACACACATTGAGATAGATAGAGACATGTAATAATATAGCACCGCACCCATCAGAAAACAGAATTCGTAAAGGAAACCAACAGAGCCCAATAAAAGAAATGTAAAGGTTCTGTAAGTCACTGATGCAATAAATTAGGGTACAAATTGTGATCCTGTATAACTCAATAGGTGGAAATTAGGGGCTGATTTACTGCAGAGTCGACCATGTTACAAAAATTTGCACTAGTGGGGCTGTAAGGTTCTTTAAATGGAAACATCCATCACAGACCATATGCTATTTATGTTTTGCACCAGTCTCAGAGCTCCGAAGCCATTTTCCAGCCAACATGCACACAGTTGCCACCTTACGCTTTTCCGACCACTAAATGCACCACTTTATGTTAATTCAGGTGGAAATATTGAGCATTTGTTGCCCAATTTCAACAGAATCGTGTCCAGATGCTAGAGCCCAGATGCACTGGTGTATGCTTTAGCAGCAGACGTCCTGCATCCTATTCAAACGTACTTCCAAGCCACACCAGCTCTACCAAGATATGTGTTAATGTGTACGCATCTTTGTTTGCCTCACACAATAGCTATTGTGATGGCAAAACCATGCAATACTGCCAAAGTATGTGTGTGTTATTCCAGATACTATACCATCATCAAATATTTATTTAAATCTCTGCTGAGAAAAGCCAGCTGTTTGCTGGCCTATTTAACTGCACTTCTGGATGCTTTTGAATCCTTGAAGCAAGAACTTCACTGCCCTAAGGGTCTTGCAAACTTCCCCTACTCACTGGCATGAGGGATAATTGAATAACCTGTATGTGTCAAATATTTTTGATTAATCACACAGGGGCAGCAGGTATGTATGGCTGGGTGCTTAGCAGAACCATCTCCTGATTGGAATGTCACAGGTTTGATCCAAAATATAGCCATCTCTTATGAAATGCCCTTGAGCAAAAGACTGAATCACGACCGGCTGCAGGTGTGCTGCTTCTGAGAGAGACAGTGCTCTGAATCGTCTGGTGAAATGCATACGTTTGTGTCTTGGAGGGAAGGAAGACATTTTAATTACCCTGTTTCGGTATTATGATTGAAGGGTTCTGAAATGCCTCAGAAAAAACAATCATAGCTGTTCTATTCATGTAGCGCTACATATGGTGCCATAGTAAACAAGAGCAAAAATAATTGTATGAATATGCATCAGACTCACAGTGCGTTTGGTTTAAATATGGTACATACATTATATATGGTTATGGCCACTCACATACAAATATATGCATGTGGCAATGTGTATGTGAAATGTGAAGGGAGGGAGAATAGATTGAAGCAGTGATTGTTTCAAGGTCATACGCTACTTTCAATGTATGAATAGTCAATGCGTTCCGTTCATTCAAAGTAGTATGTATGCATGTGTCATGAATGTGGGAATTGCATTATGCAATATGTCTCCCAGTCTCCTTTCCATGCGCTCCTTGTTAAGGTCAGAGGTCCAACAAAGGCATTTTTGTCAAACACCTCTCCTGGTTGACACAGTAATAAGACATTTGACAGCAATGCATTCCTGCTGATGTATTCTGTGATTACCTTGTCTTTGTGCTCACATTTGAATATCTGTCATGTCCCTGGAAGTTGAAATAATATTGAGATTAATGTATGTATAGTTTGCCATGACCCTTAAACACTCTGATTGTTTTTATATATATAGTATAGACATCACACACACAGTTGAAGGAAAATATGAGAATCCGTTTCTGTTTTGATTTTTCAATTTTATTTTCTTTACTATGTTCCATTCAACACGTCAGTTTCTTTATTAGAAGTCTCTCCGCTTAGACATCTGAGTCAGCATGATAGAAAGGTCAAGTTACTGTCTCAGATCCTTTGACATTATCAGGGACTGAAAATCTGCTGTGTGGGTTAGAATATGTGAGGAGAAAATAAACACAGCCTAATTTGTAAACAGTATTTTGATTCCCATTCAGTCTTGATTTACTATAAAAAACATAATAAATAAGGAAACATAATATATATATAAAGGGCTATACTACATATAGATCATATTTTCAGTATTTTGACTCCCATTCACTTCTGGTTCACTATCAAACTGAAACTAAATATGTATATATATATGGAACATTTTAACATTTTTCTACAGAAACTTGTCCTCTCAAAGCATGATAGAAATGTGGAAAACTGAGATTTAGCTCCTGACTTTGTGCCTTGATTTGAAAAATATGCGTAAGTCTCCAAAATGATGGATTGCCAAAAAATAAGACCAAATTTTCTGTATTATTTTCAAGATCCATTATTTTGTGACCTAAGCCCATTGCTCTCGGATGATATAATGAGAACACAATGTCAGCATTTTAAGTATGTCCTCATCAGAGACAAATTAAGTGATACTTTGACCATTAACATTGAAATGAGCCTGATGGATTGATGAGCATGTCGCCATGTACCCCGTGTAAAGTGTCCGTCTCCAATCTGCCATCTGGCGGGAAAATGAAATGAGAGCCAAAAGACATGTGACCATTTATTTTGTGAGGAGAACAAACAAGAAAAATAAGCCTTTACAAAAGAGTCCTCGGAGCTGCACGTGGCCTGTGGATAGAAAGGAGGAGTAAACAGGGGGAAACTGTGGGGGTATTTTCATTCTGGCAAACAAATGTCAGCTGTTAACTGATGAAAACCATACATTTAAGTCATGAATGAGGGGGAGGATTTATCTCTGCTGAATAAAATGCTTTTTTTTAATTATCAGGATTGTATTCAACTGTTGAAAGTGTCAATTTAATATATGGTTTGTTGAGATTTTTTTTTTTATTGTTAGAAATCAATGAAAGAGGAGTAGAGAGGCAATCTCTTCTCAGGTATCCTTCATGTCTTTTTTCCACATCATCAGAGACTACACTAGCTGCGACCCCCTGGAGCTACATCCAAGGGGTCAGAGACAAGGAGCTGGGAGGGGGGTTGGCTAATCTTAGCCGTGCAGGCTCCGATTACACAGAGAGGAAGAGAGAGGGCTATTTTCAAACCATAAAGACACCAAGAAAGGCACAAGATGGAAGACATTGGTTGCCAGATTTTTGTCTTTTTATTCTATCACAGCTTGTGAAGCAGATATTTCAATCACTAAGGCCTGCAAGTGGAGGAGATGTATAAGTTAGAGTGAATTCTCTAATGTGTCTCTCATACATATTACTGTGGAATCATAATATGTGATAACAGCACCACAATATGTTAGTGATTTCAGAAAATCCCAATTGAGAGAGAGACTAAGAAAAACATCCATTAATTATCGCCACAAAGAAAAAATAAGATTGCGTAATGATGTAGTGAATGTGATGCTTTGGAGAATATTTTGATTTCTGTTTTTATTGTTCTGCATTATACTGCATAAACTACTATGATACGTACCACATCATGCATCGCCATTCTCAGTAACTTGCAAGTGTTTCAAATTCAACGTCTGTTTTGCACCAAAACATGAAAAACCGATTTCTTTTTCATCTGCAGAAAATGTGTTTGCAGTGCATTCTGAATCATAAGGCCGTGATTCAACCCTCTCTAATACAATATTTATAGGGCAATCATGCATACGCTGCAAATTATGGATAATGTAGTGTGTCTGTGGTCGAGGCTGTGAGTAAACAAATGTAATCTGTTGCAATGTGAGTTTTAGAATGCACATTCTTTAAATAATTAAAAAACATGACTGACTGGAGACGCTCGCATGAGATGCTGTTATTTCAAGTTCATTTTCTTCTGTGGCATTAATTAACAGGCGTTGATATTAGCAGTGACCAGGAGTTTTCTGATTTCACCTGGATAACAGTTATCACAAGTTAAGTCTCCACTGTACAAATGTGAGAAATAGATTATTAGTATTATTTAGGATACCCCTTAAGAAGACAGAGCATATTTAGTATTTTATATTTTAAACTTAACGTTTAGTGCAACAACATGAAATTCCTTGATCGCCAATAACACAAACAGGTTGTTGTACGATGTGTTGAGCTTAAACCACGGCAAGTTGTCACGTAGAGTATAATGATCAAAAACTGCTGGATTTTTCCTTCCAAAGAAGAAAAAGAGGATTTTCAAAGTGATGAGTAGAGGTGGAAATGAGAGAAGGCTGTGTGAATCGAGGAAATGTGAGGGTGAGAACATGAAGTGTTCCTCTCTGTACCCTTCTTTTTTCCCAAAAAGGAGAGATGAATTTCAGCTTTACAACAGGACATTTTTAACTCAAGAATATATCAGCTGACTTGGGCAAAGCTGATTGAGCTGAAACTGAACTGACATGATCTCAGTGCCACATTACTGGCAATCTGATGTGCAGCAATATTTTCCTTACCCATACATTTTCACTACCTGTCCATGGTGAATGCACTGTAAGATCTTTCCATTATAAGTCTCTTATTCAGTTATGAAGATTATTTAACTTTTCACGCTCCCTTGATGCTAAGTTTGTATTAGATGATTTTAAAGTTTGAGACTGAATCCCAGTTTGGAGTAAAATCACAATCACTGCTGGCTTCCGTTGCAGCAGTCATTATGTATGAGTCTTTCTACTGTCTTATTACAGACTCTCTGTCATCCTGGCAGATGAAACAAAATTTCAACCCCTGAAGTATCATTGCTATTCTACCTAAACAACGTTGATATCCTTGGAGTGATGCTGCATGATACCCAGAAGACTCCTCGCGAGTTTATGGACTCTTATAATATCTGCAAGGCTGAAAACTGTGGCTCAGGAGAGATTGTTGTTAAATGTGAGACTGTCAAAACTAAATGTCTATAATATAAAGTGTGCATAAAACACATTACTCACCGTAGAATCACCAAATTCAGTGTTGACTCTCCTAAACTTGGGTTAAGTATGGACTTCCATGCTCTTGAACCCATACTATTAAATTTGATCTACCGCTATAGAGGGTCTATCTGCAGAAAGTAGCAGAATGTTTCTTGTTGTGTTCCAGTTACTCGAGTGTGCATTATGATTCACCAAAGCACATGGATGAACGCCCCGTTTTCTGGGTGCAAGTGTGAGCCCTAGTTGATATGAGTGATGGCTAATAGCTGCATGATAATGAGGTGGAGAGGACATGGCATTCTTGTGAGCGAAATCTCACCCATTAAGAGATGCATCTCTGCCCAAGCAGAAGTGCACTGCTTAATTGGTTCATTTCATCATGGCCAAAAAGCTTTAATTGGGTGACACACTGAAAGATGGATGGATCAGTTGTCCTGGAAAAATTATAAGTGGTATCTGAGGTGGATGGTTTTGTGTGTCTGTGCGTGTGTGTTGAAGAGAGTAGAGGCTTGAGAGAGATTATGTTAATAGGGCACATTACATCCACAGAGATTTTTTTTCTTTGCCTGCTTTTGCTGTTATACACAAAAAAAGTGTCTGTCTTTGTAAAGGCACTTGTGACCTAAAATACAAGAACATGCTTGGTAGAGATGTGGGTGCTGAGCATTCAGAGAGACAGAGATACAGCCCACACATATTGTAGTGATTGCTGGATGAGGACCAAACTAGATAATGGAAATTATCTTCATATTATAACCCCTAAGTGTATCAAGATGTCCATTTGCCACAAATGTATCCATATCGACATCTACAATGAAAGTAATGACTTGCAAATGTATGCCACCTATCAAAGCATCACCTTTGTGTTCAATTATGAAGCAGTGCTGTATTTAGAAGGCCTATAACCACAGCGTTTCATTTGGGAGTATTTGAGATCCACTATGACAGACATCACTCAGTGCTGCAATTGAAGTCAGTGGGAATACAGGTGCTCCTATCTGACAGGAAATTCAAACAATGGAGAATCTTTTGTTTTGTATTTATTTGTTTCAGCTCATTTTTGCTCAGAATAATTGAAATGGAAAATCATTGTGATGGTAGGTATTCAGAACTGCTTCACTAGTCAATTGTTTTGGAGATAAAGAAGGAATAATTATGTTTTTCCATTTTCATAAGTGAGGCCATTATCACCGCAGATGTTGAGGAGAAGAGTTAAACCTTCTATTCACGCGCCACCTATTACTTTAATGATGATATGTCTTCCCCGGTGACACTGGTTGATCTATTTTTATCTATTCACACTAAAACTCACAGTCAAATGCTGCATTTAAATGACCAACTTTGGCAGCTGAGATAGAAATAGACTTTCTACAATTTCACGAATGACAAAGCTGAACAAAACCTTTATATAGTTACTGAGATGCAAAAAGCAAAATTTTGTCTGCCATCTAGTAGTTGGAAGAAAGCAAGAAGTACAAGCCACATTACATCAAATGTGTATAGACTATGGTTCACCCTACCTGTTTGGGGGCAGGTGAGGATGTTTTATCCATATTTAAATGTAAGGTAAGGTTGTTTTTTACCATTTAGGCCTTGACACAAATCATTACTTTCTCTATTTTAATTCAGACCCTTGATTCCAGTGGAAACTGCAGTGTAAAGAAATTACACACTCTGTTGCCTTTTACAACTCAAAACAAGACTCACTGCACATGCAGCACCCAGACTCGCTGTGTGAGATTGTGTACTCATGCCATTGCTTAAGCTCACTTTATAGTGATTCCCCACAATAAGGATGCAAAATCCCATTGTTGCAAATTGTTGTGTTTGTTTGTACCACTCATGTGCCAGGTTGTGTTCTGCTGAATGAAAATCTGTGTAATAGACGTTTTAGAATTTTAAGTTAATGGTGTCTGTCAGTTCTTGTTATTTTGGGTTTGGTCCCTTGGGGCTTGCTGTACCTTTCTGCCTGTATGTCAGGCCTCAAGGGACAACAGTACCAAACACAGTGCAAGAGGAAATTCACAACCTTGCACACAACATAGAAAAGTATGTTATATTGGGTCTGCAGGTAACTTAGCCCATCTGTTCATTGTCTCAACAAAGACAGTTAGATCAAGTTTCAGTCTTCTCTGCCGATGGCAGCATGCTGTTTCTGAACAGTTTGTTTGGAAACATTTTTAAAAATTACCGGCTGCAGAATTTAGAGGCAGTATCACACAGCCAAGGAAGGGGGTATAACTAAACTAAAGTGTGAAAAAACTTCCTCCATCACCATTCAGTCAGACAAAAATTGCATTTTCTGAAGCTATGAACACAACACTGATATTTTAGATAAAAATAAATGATATATATTGAACATACCCAATTCCTTTTTCAGATTTAAGAAAAATGCATCTTGACCTGATCAAGACAATCCGGTCTTATTAGTAAAAAGATCTTGTCTCTAGATGCTTTTGTTTTTGCTGAAGTCAGCTTCTTGCTGCTGCTTGAAGTGACACTGATGAGAGTGAGAGTGAATCAAAACAGTAAAGTTGCAGACTTTTAAACCAAAACAATGAGCTGAAAGACTGCTCCTCTCCGTGGAGCTGCAGAGACCTGCAGACTCAGCGGATGATTCTCTATCGGCCTGCCACTACGAGCAACCCTCTTCACATAGTTCACACAGTTATTTTGTTCAAGTAATATTGACTATAGCAACTTCAAATATCTGACAACTCTTGTTTGTTTTCTTCTGAGAACGAGTGGGGAAAAAAATAAATAGGGGGTGGACTCAGGTGAAGTAAAAGGATTTTATCTTAAAACATGTCTTTTGTTGAAATGCATTTGATGACAGCATTAACATGTGGCAGTGTGTAATTAGAGTACACGATACAGAGAGAATCAAGCGCACACCTGCTCTGCTCAGCTTGGCAGAAGAAAAACACCCAGGTGCTCTCTGTGTCTCTCTCTGTCTCTCACCTCCCTTTCCATTTCTTTCTCTGTGTGTGTTCGTGCGTGTCTGGGAGTGAGTGTTTATGCGTAGGAAACAGCGGGTGTGTGAATTTCTGTGTGCTCCAGCTATCCCAGTGCTGCCTCGCACCGGTTCTGCCTACAAGCTAGCGACCTATTTTTCTCGGCGTTGAATGAGTAGACATTTGAACAAAGAGAGAGGCAGAGAGAGAGACGGGGAAGGGAGGACGGGGTGGGGTGGGGGGGTGCAGATCAGTTCCTCTGCTTTTATTAAGACCTGTGGATTAATTACCCTGTACGTAAACCTGATCCAATGCTGTGAGCGAGACACTTTGGCATCACCCTAATCAATAATGCATTTTTCTGTCTCTCCATTTAATTTGCACGCAGGCCCCACACGCTGGCATTACCATCTCCCTTGAAAAGTGCAGGAGACACCTGATACCCAAAGTGCAACACTCCACCCCCGCCCCCATGCCGTGCTCCATGACACCCCCTCCCCTCTCTGTTGCTCACTGACAAATTGATTCTCTCTTAATGTGCTGTATGGAAAAAAAAAAATCTCCTCAATCCTCAGGAACAGCGTAATAAGATACATGGCATGTTGGATTAGCTGATGGGTTTGTACAAATTTGTTCCTGTTGGTTTAAATTGTGACACTCTCCATTTCGAGGGACGGTTATTTAACAATTTAGGGAAAGCTCGGGTTTAGGGAGCAGGACAGTGCAAAGTGGTCGCAGCTACAACTCCCGAGAGAGGTAGCACAGTTAGCACAGCGCTGCGTTTGCAGCCGTCGAACGAGAGTGGCTGTTAGTAGCAAGGTCAAACTAGCAGGGGGAGACAGGTAGGTCATCTGATCTTGTGTGATTTATCTGCTGTGTGTTTGTGTGTGTTTGGTCCTGCATTGAAAGGAGAGTCATATGTCGGGACCTTAGACTACTTGCTTCTTACAGCCTGTGGTTTTCTTGTGTACTTAATTGAGTAGCCACTTTCTAATGTCGAGCAGCAGTCTCCAGACTTCGTGACCTGGAGGTCCAGAGCTGCACTTTCAGTGTTTCTGGTCAAACTTCACTTGAATCAATGAGCACAGTAATTGTTTTCAATCTATAGAGGAAGTGCATGACAGATACAGTATTGGCGGATAAGACTGGTGGATAAGAGTAGGCTATAACCAGTTTTAAATGTGCAGTTTCACTTATTTATATGTGATAATTATTTGCTCTCTACATCTTAAATAACATATTTTCCTTTTATGTTCATGTTTGGAATATTCACAACATATTTGGTCAACAAATGTGTGTCATCAAACCATACTGTCATTCAGCGTTTCTCCCCGAAACACAGTGTATCCTCGAGGTCTCACAAACTTCCTTCCTCATAAAATATTTACAAAGCCAATTTTTAAAATGATTTTAAATCCTGCATTGTTAACGTCCCTGTTTGCTCACTAGCAGTCTTCTTCGTACTTGCTTTAGTCTACATAAGTCTAGTCTAGTAAACATTACCATATTTGTTAGCACATTACCGTCATCAAATATCAGTCAGAAGATTAGTTTGAATCCAACAACAGGAAGTGAATCACACTTGCCCATGTGTATCTGTGTCCTTGTGCATCGTTGATACAATTAATTATTTAACATTTTAGTGCAACTAAATGCAGTTGTTTTAGTGCAACAATTTGATGCAAAGTTTAAGTCACACAATACAATAATACAGACAAAGTTTGGAAACAAATATTACAGGCTGGAACAAATACAGTCATTCTAAACTGCCTTTAAAGGGCCAAAAGAGGATATAAAATAAAGTAGTAAATACACTGATCAGATAGAAAAAAAATAAAAAATAGTTACACCTCTTAGATAACTGCAGATCAGATGTGAGATATCAGATCCAAAGCATATATTAATTTCTCATGTTTTACCTGGTCCAAAAATTACCTAGTACTTTATGTCGAGTGAAATAAATCTCACTGAATCCAGCATTGAAATTGACTCAGAGTGACCCCCTAACACATGTCAGTATAGTGACGGGGTGGGCAAAATGAAGCAGTTGCTTCCATACAACTGGGGAACCGGTGACGAGTGGGCGAGCTGTCTCTGACATGCATTGTTAGAATCTTTCTATAGATAATAAATGAGACTTCTCTGTTGTCAGTGCACAACCCTGTAATTGGTGGGCTCACAACATTAACAAGCAGCAAACCAATGTATAATTATGAGCAGGGCATGAAACTTGTGAGAATCCATACGTTAGTACGGAAATAGTTGGCCCTTTTGGAACAGCAAACCATTGCATGCTCTAATGATATCAAGCTATTACACATGGTAAGGTCCATATATCCTGTGTATGGAGCTGGCGGTCTTGTTGTCCCTGTACCATGTTTGTTTTTTTTTTCAGTATTGCACTCTAAGTTGTAATATGACTGCACTGCTGCCACAAAGATGCACTACTGAACTACACATTTATTGCACTGGTTAAGTGTTTCTGATTTGTCAGCGCTCACATGTACCTTTGTAGAGATGCAGACTGACATCATTAGTGCACTTAGTGCTTAGTGCTTAGGAGAATGCTGAGCCAATTAACCAGCTGCCTGACTTCTGGCAGTGCGGTGAACAAATAAACTCTTCTTTCCACTACCTTGCCTCTGTGTACTTCAGCATCTCATCTCAGTTAAGTGCAACAGAATATGATTTTATCTTTTATTATGTTTAAGACAGAAGCTTAAAATTAATTGCTGATTAAATCAACGTTAACCTTACGACACCATTTGCTGCCGAATAATACCATTGTGGCAGAGGAGTGGAATTAAATGAGCATTTTTTTCCCCCATGTTGTATTTATTGTAAAGAGAGGAGGTGGGTGTAGACTACATTAGAAGAACACTGTATGTATATGTGTGCGTTTTATTTTACTGTAGAGCACATTGTGTTCAAAGCAAAACATTAGTCACTCACTGTAATGTATGTTTATCTGTAAAAGTATTACATTTACAGTTTCCCACTTGGGAGTCTGTATTTGTACAAAAGAAGTGTATGTTTGTATGTGCCAACAATCTGCCCTGGGTGCTTGTGTTGTGTTGTAGGTTTGTTAACCGTTACATGGGTTGCAATCATTACTTTGACTTCTTGTTGTCATGTTTGATAGCCATTATAGTGAACTTTTTTGACACAGACTATGGAGCTTTCTGTATGGAGCTTTATTCTTCTCCTTGTCAGCAATTTGTGGATATCTCCGTATTATGTACACTGCTGCAGCAATGTGCTGTAGGTCATGATAATAAAAGAATTCAAAGTAAACAGTGCTGTCAGGACACACTGTAACTTACAGTCCTGTACATTTCACATACTAATTGTCAGCTGATCTTAGTGGCAGACATATCTTCATCTTCCTTCTGGTTGCTATGATATAAACATTATTATGACAAATAAGGCCAACATTGACAGAATGACTCAATTTATTGCACCAAATCTGGCAAACCGGAAGGCAATCTCATATAAGGCTAAAAAATGCTTTTGTTCCGAGAGGTTTAATATCCCATGCAGGAAAACTAATGTAACATTTTTAATTAGCATTTCCACCCACCAGTGTTTTTATAGTCACACTGGAATTATCTATTGACTAGCTTACGAAATAATAAGAGGAAATGGCAGGTAGATGTGTTAACCTGGGTGTTTACATAGATTCATCTGTTGTGTGAATGGTTGTGTGATTGCAGCTGATCATCAGTGGATGTGGGTGGCCTAATGACTCTCTCCTTACTTGAAGTAAATCCATTTGTTAAAGGTTTCCGCACAGGAAAATTCACACATCAGTTCTACCTTTTTAGGAAGACAGTGGGTTAATGATAAGACTACTTTCCCATTCTGTTTTTGCTTTATGAGCAAACTCTTAACCTTAACATTTAACCTACACATCGCCTTTAATTCACAATACAAAGTTACTGACTCTCCACTAGTCAGTTTACAGCCGAAAAGGCAATTTAAGTGGTTTATTTAATGCAGGCTAATGAAAACACAGAGGTAGTTTCTGCCTTGGATTGAAATCTACAGCCATGAGCTGACTATTCAGTGCAGACGTGAGTGTTTCCTGCTTACACCTGCCTCTCTGTATCTGTCTCTATTACAGACAGAATGAGCCATAACATCCAGACAGTTGTATAGTTTATAAAACATACCACGTTCCTGGTAAATCGTATTTATGTGTGAGGCTGTGTGTTGTGTTCTTTGAGAAAAAGCTTGCATATCCTTACTGTTTTGTAACTAAAAAAAGACATTTCCAGCCAGATGTGGAGACATAAACCTAGCGACCAGGGTAGCTCTGGGAGACAGTAATGTACCCTTGTAACTCAATCTCTAAGCAGACCGCTGAATGGAGAAATGTAGCTTCTTTGGCTCGCGCCATTCTCTCATTCCCTCATTGTGACCTTTTCCAGTTCTCTCCTGCTCAGGGACTGCACTGATCCCGGAGCAGTCATTTGAGCAAGAGCAGAACAGTAAAGAGATAGCAGCATAATGTTTTACTTCCATTTACGGTCATAGCATAGCAGTGGAAGAGGCTATAGACAGTAGCTTTCAATAGATTATGCCACACCAAAGCAAGCAAACTGATACAGTAGAGCCTCTGCAGTCTGAATGTAATGATACTGCTTTATTATTTTTTTCCCTTCCAGCAAGTCTATAATTGCCCCCAAACAGCTGTAAGAATAGGCAGAGCAGATCAGCTCTCTTAAAATTCACCTTTCTTCAAGGGTAACTTTGTTATTTTTCAACCTGGTCCTTTTTTTCCTGCAAGTTTTTTTTTTTTTCAACATGACTAATGAGTATAACTAGTTTTGCATTTGGTCCATCACTGACTGACTGAGCTACAGCTGGCAGCTGCGAAATGGGCTACAGCATAGTCCTTATATGCAATTGCGGACTGTCAAAATATGTCCATTAAAAGTGCTTGTTCTGGCCACTGACCAGCTCAGGTAGTGACTTTAAGTGTCTGACAACACGACCTTACAGAGAAATGAGACGTTCTCCGAACCTTTTGTTCGCTCCGCTTGTTAGTCTTCCTGCAACAAGGCCTCATCCGAGATTTTATAACAAGACTTCTACTTTAGCAAGACTTGTTTAGAGACACAGTGGCTGCTAGCTGCAGAACTCTACCTCTATACTAAATTCAAAATGTACTGTCCCTATTAGTCACTTTGACTCAAAAACATGGGAAAATAATGTCCACGTTGAAAAATACCAAAGCTATCCTTGAAGTAGTTTGTCTTATCATCTGAAAAATAGCATGTACAGGACAGTACATGTCTCTTGCCTTGAACAACCTACCTGTTCATGCAGATTTAGCCAAATTGAGCACTGTAGCAAATAATGTGAAATATCAACACATGATGTAACATAGTGGCTTGTAAAAATTGTAGCCGCACAAAGTCACTTAGGAAATAAATAAGTTATAACAAAAATACCTCTAGCTTTATTTGATGCATTCCATGCATACTGAATGAGGGACTAGTTCTTTGTCCACTGAATCACAAAGGCACCACTCAAAAAGCAGTGGTACAATATCTCCCCTTCCCCCAGGGATAATTGCTTCAGACATATTCTTTGACCTACCCCATGCCTTAACAAGCGCAACAGTCAAGAGATTGATCTCTCCAGCGTTCATAAATGATGGTTTGATTATCTTTCACACATTGATGCTGAAATAATCTCCATATAGACAGATAGCGCGCACACACACACACACACACACACACACACACACACACAGTGATTTCTAAAGTCTGCCACCATGAACTTGTCAACAACCAGGGAATTATGGAGTTTGAGTTGTGCATGTGACACACACAGACGCACTAGACATACATAACAGAAAAAATAGTCTTCCTTATTAACAGTTAGATTGATCTGTGCAAAGACTCTCTGTGTAAATGAGTTCTTAATGGAAAAGACGGATTAATAATGAGTATATTGTCAGATAGATTTAATAATCGTTCTTTATATTTGATGTTGTCTTTCTGTACATTTTTTTTACATTCTGCCTTTAGAATGACTTTCCTCTCCAGTCCCTTTCCCCCCGCAGCATTTTTGCCAAGAACACTGTGTGTTTTATTTTTTTCTGTGGTCAGATGTTTTAGCCATATATTGTAGCTGCTTTGATGGAGAGATGAGTGACAGCAAGTGCAAGGTGTTTCACGAGATTGGATGTGGCATGACATTGCCTGGCACTGATAAGAACCGTACTTTGCAGTTGTGTCATTTGTTAAAATAAGCTGTTGGCGAAAAAACAAACATCAGTGTAACATCTGTCATTGCCATGCCTGTGTTTTGACTGACACACTGCAATTAAAGTTCTGTAAAACCTGCAGGCTTGACTACTGAAATATGACATTTATGAACATGCTTATCGTTTGACTTGTGTGTTGAGGATTAATCTTATTATGGGATGTGAAATTCCTCCATGCATAATATGAAATCTGCTAATCAAAAGATATTTTTTCATCAACAGTTTGGACCTATAAGCCTGTAGAGACAATGAGTGGCACGTTTGTGGGTGGAAATGCGCTAACATAACGGGGAGTGAAAACAATCCATTTCTTCCGTGGTGTGTTCAGCACTGCACATAAAGCAAATGAAGCATTTCTATTGATTGTCACTTCCTTGGATTCCACTGTTTGGGAAGGAGAAGGGTAGTCTCCTTCTATCAGCTGACACGGCTCATTGTTCACCATGGACTAATAAAGAGCTTTACTGGTGCCATTATGCATTCTCTGTGGCTAGTGACAGGCTGATGACAAGCCTTAAAGATGGAAGCCATCTCACATTTAAACAATAACAGATGGAGGGGCTCGCTCACTGAATTGCCTCAGCAGACATAAACCTGCATGTTATATTATTTCAAATAGCTTGGATGCCATTATGTATCTTCAGTTTCATTTATATTGCCAACGGGCTTACCACAGATGTATATTTGTTTATTGGTACAGAGCATAAATATTAAGACTAAAGAGCGATGTGTTAGTACATCGGATGTTCTTTTTGCACAGCAGTTGTAGATTTCTATCCATATGTTGCAGAGTCTACAGTAATATCCATAAATATATTAATATTTAGATTAAATACTGTGTCTCCTTTAAACCCGACTTTTTCTAAAACATGTTCTCTGTGGGATCATCACATATCCAATGGAAGTTTGAATTTTTATGTAATGAATTAAGCACATGAGGTCACCACCTTTCTATTTACGCAATCATTAAAACATGGAGTTTGTGGAATGGGTTCCAGGTGCTAAGAGTGCAGGTCCTTAGCTGGAAAACCACAGGTTGAATCACATGTCAGTGTCCTGGAGGAAGATACTGAGCTCTACCTGCACGCCCACTGACAGATTCTCAATATAGGTTTAATGGTCTGTAATGAGAATTCACTTTGACCCATTCTGCAGAGAGCAGAAACCAACCCTGCAGATAAAACCTTGACCTTTCTGCTCCCATTCTCTGTAGATAATTAGCCAATTGCTTCCTTTTAATCATAAACTCTTTATAAGCATGAGAAAAGGGAAAATTGAGTCCGAGCGTTCCCATAGAATCAAGGATTTCATGCTATCTTCCACTGTCACGTGTGAAAGAAGATACTTGATTTGGAGTGTTAGAGTTTTTTGTGTCACAGTATAAATAAGAATGTGTTACTTTACATGATAAAACATGGAAAAGCAACATACTGTCTAACTTATAGCTACTCGAGTTAACATTGTATCCACAGATTGTCCATCTAGTCTTCTGATTTTCAGCGTAGTGTAGCTAGCTGTTGCATTGCAACGGGTTTGGAGATGCTGCCAGAATTCTCTCAGTGGTTACACAGTCGCTTAAAGCACAAAGCGAATGCACTGGTTATTTTGCTAATTTATGAAGTGTATGGGATTCTTTGGTATTAGCTGGGAAAATACAGGTGGCAGCATTTGTGAACAGACACATTAATTAGATCTGGAAGGAAAACAAGCTTTGACGTGCAGGAAAACAGTTCTTTTATGTGAATTTACCTGCATACAGAGAAAGAAAGAGAGGCAGGCAGATGCACTGAGAGAAAGAAAGAGAGCTTTTTCCCACTACGTACAATTTCAGAACACTTAAGTGATTCTCAATCCCAGCATGCCTCAGCCTGCCACTGCCATGACAGATGCTCCAAAATTGAATATAGATTTCGGTGAGCAAGGCAGGCGTGCCTGATGAATCTCAATTTGGTGCTGTCCATATTTCATAGTCACCACTATGGATAGCTCAAGGGGAGGCAGTGAGAGCACTTTGGCTGCACCTGCCAAACTGTCAGTTGGCTAGTGTCGAATGATGATCGGTACTTCATAAAAGCCCATATTTATCCCTCACTAATTCATGCCCTACATCATTTTATCACCAAAATGTACATCCGTGAGTGGGGGGAAAGGAATAGACATTGAAAGGACATGCTTCATTTCACAACTGCAGTGATCCTAAGAGAGAAAGAAGCCCACATGATGACAATTGCACAGCAGTAGAAGATTGTAGAAATGGTGTACAGTAGCTTGAGGGTGGAACAAATGTAGAGAGCTTCCCGCAGGGGGGTGGAGGTGCCTTGGCTGCTGTGTACCTGGCAGTCTATTTATAGCTTGGTTTGAAGTACTTATAAAATGGCACTGGATGCTATTGTTTTTGAGTGTTCTTGTGGAGAAATGTCTGCCGTTTAAAAAAATTATGACTATTTGATTGATCATGTAATCCACGTTATGGCTTGTGTGCTTCACATTTCAGTTGACCATTCCCCAAAGAACATCTTCAGCTTCTTAGGAATGGGAATAGGAATTATTTTTCTCTCAATCACTTATGTGCTCATTTCAGTAGGCCTACAGTATGAAAATCAACCTGCTTAGAACCAACTTTTAAAGAACTTCATCACTAAGTAATGCCCTGGAGAGACTACAGGGAGCAAGCCTAGTAAGATGTTACAGATCTGCAATCAGTCATATAACTAAATGTTGCAGCACAGTATGTTACAAGAAATGTAGCACATTATGCAACATAATAAGCACAGGGAGCCAGAACAAAGCAAACTATAATGTTGGAAATGCAACAATGTGGATGCTTTAATGTAACAGCTTAATTATCATAGTTTTTTATGCTGCGTTTCACAGTTCATTTTCCATCTCACAGCTCAGCTATTTGGGCCACGCTTAACTTTTAGACTTGTAATTAGAATACATGCAGCTAGTGTAGCAGAGAGAAGTCGAGCCCATGCTATAGGAAAATGGCCACTGAGGGGATTCTACAGAGGCAGTATGCAATACATTGCTAATAATGTGGCAAGAAAGTGCCATGCCAAACGCTGGTGAAGCAGTTAGCCAATGTTTTGTGGACTGGAAAAAGAATAATGGTATAACACGTCCATGTCCAGTTTTATTTATTTAAAAATAACATTTAGCAAATTTACAGAATAATAAAATGGAATAAAGAATTGCAGATGTAATTAACATTTCACAAATTGTATTATTAACAGCTTAATTGTGCATATTAAGTATAAATGTGTTTAATTACCGTATTAATTATTTTTATGCATCTTTAATTTAATCAACAATAATTAAACACTGAAGTAATGTAGAATAATGAGGATGGCATAATGGAAGCTCAATACAACCCAAGTTTACCTATTCTACTCAATTGCAATGGAGCCACCCAAGCCTACCTGGCAACATACTTTGTATACTTTGTACCTATGAAAGAAAAACCCACAAAAAGAAACCAAAGGCCTAAATATTTCTCTTCTGTTCCACTTGTGGAATGTGTGTGTGTGATATATGAACCAACATATATGATGGCCAGCAATTAAACTACTACTCAAAAGGAGAAATTAGATACATAAGTTATGTGGATTAGCTGCATATAGCAAAACATTCCTCCTCACCACTCCTCACTAAACTTAATGATGCTGGAATTTAATCTAGACCACAATGAAAGTATCAGACGAATGCTTAAAATGTAATGTAAGGCGCAGATAACGAGAGACTCAAAATGTATTCATCATCAAAATGTGTTATTTTAAGTAGCAGGGATTGAGCTATCTGGAAATAACCATAAACTAGCAGCAGCACAGAACGTCGCTCCTCAACCACTGTTTCTGATGTGTGCTCTTGTGCTGTAAGCTTCTTTCTGTTATAGCTGCCATCATGCATTTTTTGTACCCTTTTAAAAACAACCCTTTGGAGTGAATTACATGATTCCACCAGTGGGTGTAGGAGATGGCAGAGCTTTCTCGTATAATTAGAGAAGACATGCTACATGTGTCTGTGTGTGTTGCCGCATCTCATTAATGCAAGGTATGGGCCACTGAGCCGGCTAAGAGGAACGGATAGGGAGCATGTGGTGGTGTAGTTTCCTTTACCACAAACGCAGCCGCCCGGCACTTTCTCTTCCTTTCTGGAGTCAACCTGAGGTCCCTGGAGCCAAGGCCAGTCAAAATGCTTCCACTTGATGCAAAGGCCCTTAACGAGACCACTGTCAAAATGAGTGCACACAGGCACAAAATACAATCTATGTTTGTTTAAATGTACATAGCGTATCACATCAAGCAGACGCGCACATATGAAATTGCACACACATGCAGCATTGTTATTACAGTAAATTGGAATCTATGGAAGAAAAATGAAAGAGTCTCTGATGAAACATGTGAAAGTCAATAGCTGTGGGTACTTGAATACTCACAAATGCAAACATACAGATCACTCTGTGATGTGCTGATGAGAAATATCCAGACAAGTATAACCTGGGATATATTTTCACAGTTTTTGCTATGATAAAAATATTGATTGTTTTACACATTTCATTATTTACATTTTCTGGCTTTACTATGTTGGAAGCGCTGCACTCCAGCACACATTTAGGGGCAAAACTACCTTTGATTGTTTCACCAATAAAGTGATGTAAAGGGTCCTTTCAACACATTAATACACAGCATAAAATGTCATTAAAGTCTTTAAAGAAATATAATTGAACTATTATCTTGACATTTCAGCTATATAAGTCCATTTAATTCTCTTTTCTCGTGTTGCCTATATACTTTTTTTTTTAAATGACTGCCACTCATCCACTATACATGAAACAAAAAAATACTGTTACTTGCCTGAAGGTCTTTGATTTTTTTATTTTTTTTGGAGCGCCCACATTCCTAATCCTTTATAAAAGAGCTACACAGCTCTTATTTTAAATTAGAGTCGATTGTGTCTAACTCATATTTTAAATTTGTAACAGCTTGAACTGCTGCTTTTAATGACAATTTTGGATGCCAGGTGGTAGATAGCAGGCCTGTAAAAATCCCACAAATCTTTGAAACTATCCATCTACCCAAGATTGATTGGTTTTATTACAGAACATCTGATAGAACTTGAATTCTGCATCAGAATTCCTGAACAGTCCAGTCTATGTGTGTTAAAATAACATAAATAAAGTAAAATTATACTCAAGTGTCAGCCAATAGATGAATGGAAAATTGGGCCAGTCTCTTTGCTGTGTGTGTGTAGGGGGGTATAATGGTGAAATGTGATGTGACAATAGGATGGTATTGCTTTAAGGTTACAGTTACTTTCAAGAAGGGAAAGATTGTAAAACAGTTAAGAAGAGGACAACATATTAAACACAATGATGAGGCATGAAAATAAATAAATTAAGTTATCCTTTAATACCATACTGCAGTGATAAAGATCAACCATAATTTCATTTAGAGGATTTAACAAAGGTGGAAGATTATGGAAAGACCTGTAGTCCAAGGTCAACTCTATAGTCAAGTTCATGTACTAAATTTTAAGTTTGACTTGGTTTTCAATTCATTCTAAACTTTTAACCCCAGTAGTAATTTATTATCATAAATTGCTTGAATTATAATCTATACTGTGCACTGTTGTTAGCCTAAAGAAGAGGAGAGAGAAGGGGAAGGAGGGAGACAAACAGTTACCGTTAACCTATGCCACTGGTTTTAGAAACCCCAATGACGGCTAGTATTAGACTTTGCTGATTGGTTATTGATTTTGCAGAAGAACATTTAAGCTAGAAAATCTGATGCAAAGATCCCCCCCATCACATTGACTGTAAAAGGCTTCATTGATTTCATGTTAGCAATGATACTTAACTCCTAGTTAGTTTACAGCAAGACTCCAAAAACCCAACTCATGCCCTGTAGGCTTAACTAAAAAGGTTGATCATTTCCTTAATTAGCAAACAGCAGCCCTGTTAAGCTTCCATTCCATTTACAACATACTCAAAGCAGTCCTGTAACATCCTGTCAATCCCTATCCCATTGTATTTTTTCTAAACATTATACTTTTGTCATAATATGACTCAGTACACAGCTTTAGTTTGTCTCACACTTGTGAGCATGCTTGGAAGCCTGAATGCTCTCAAGAGCAACAAACAGAAACCTGACGATGGCAAATGTCTCACCTCATTTTAAGTTGTTTTAAGTTGCAAACGATAATCTCATGTGAACTCTAAAGTCAGATTTAAGACTTGTGTATTGATTTCCCAGATTAGTCCCTGTTGTCACATTACAGCTCTTCTGAGAAGTAAAATGATGGCGTAATGTGAAACAAAATAGCATAATTACTCATTCCTTATTTAGACTGTCTTGTATTTAACATCAGAACATATTCCTTTATTGGTTTTTATCTTTATTATAAGGTGATCAGTGTTACTAATTGTATGTTAGACATTAATAAATATCCAACACTAAATGCATGTTAGTAATGAAAAAAACAAAAAACAAATCTTCATATATACACACACACTTAAGTGGTAACATGTGAAACATTATCTATGTGCAGGAGTGGGAGTGATGGATGTAATTTAATGGCTCACATTAACTTCCTGGAGGGCCTCACTCTCACATCTTCAATTCCCTCGCTTTTTTCCACCTTCACTGGAGCACACCAACTTCTTAATTGGCATAATAATGTGATTAATTGCTTTCTTGTCATTGGGCCCACTGAGTTTTACACTGTAAAGAAGTATAAATCAGGCGTGTATTTACAAGCAATCAAATGCTCACGATCGAAAAGAACATATAAAAGATGCCCAGCTGTGCAAAGTAATTGGTTCTGCTTTATTAGCTGTGTATTATTAGTTGAAAGGAAAGGCATTTGGATCAAGAGGATGAGTTATTTTGGCATGTAGTTTAATTTTTCTCCTTTGCAGCTAAACATTAAAATTAAAAGATCTTTTTTTTCTGCTGTGTTGATATTAAATTGTAAAAGCCGCATGACAGTGTTTCAGAAGGATTTTCCTTCTATTTGTGAAATATGTGGACCTGACAGTCCTGTGTTGCCATCCCTAGTGCAACAATATCAAAAAAGATTTGAATTTATATTCCCCTCATGGGTTAACAGCTGTGTGTGTGTCGCAGCTGTATTAAATGGGCTGAAAACGTATATAAAACATACATTTACTTTGTCATGTTCATTTAAACACAGTTGTTACGGGCTACTAAGAGTGACTCACATGACTAAAATCTGATTTAATTTGAATACCAGTAACCCCCCTCTCATTTTTAAACACATTGTGATTATAAAACTAATCGTGTTCTCCTTCAAGGATACTTCTAACCTATGAGATCATCACCTCTTGTCTTTAATACATGCAGCCTTTCCACTATGAGCTCATTTTGCTCTCCAAGAATCCTGCTTCTCAGGAAGACCTTTTATCTTTTCTCACTTTCAGCTGATCAGTGAAATGGCGAAAAAAAGAAATTCCCACAATGTCCCTCACCCTTTGCCAGACTACAAAATGAGGCACCAATTATCTGGGTTCGGGCTGTGGTAGTTAAGAGCAAATGCTGATGAAGCTCTGATGTTTATAACAGCATCCAGGTGCTCTTGCATATTAAGACACTTTATGGTCACCTAATTAAGGAGAGAGACTATTGTCTTGATTGGTGTGCATCTTGATTCCAGGTGGCAAATATCGTGCTAAAGCATCTTTACGAATGAAAGCTAAGCTTGTGGCAGGCAGGGGAATTGATGGCAATATTTCTGAGCCCAGAGTATGACAGATAGTCAATTAAAGGTTATTAAACCACATTGTGTCATATACTGTATTTCTTTCTGAATCAGGATCAACTGACACAAGGCATTTGTCATGATAGCACTCAAGATGTTTGCAATGTTGAAAAGTGCATTCCTGTACATGTTAGTTTCGAACTAAGGGACTTTACACAGTGCAAGGGGACAGTGGCAGTCTCCATAAAAGTATAATGTAACAAGACTCATAGTCTGTGAAGCTGTATTTAGCCACAGCAGTGCTACAAACAGAAAGATGAAGATGAAAAGTCAGGGGATCACCAAAGTTGGGGCGGCATGAGTCTCTATTTCTAATTTCACAGTAGGCCATCCAATAGTTTTCGAGATATTTCACTCACAGACAAAAAAAGTCACCATTATGGTTGTACGGGATGAAAAAGTAATCAGGATACATTGTGTATAGAAAGTCTATCTAAAAGTTGGTGAGTTAACATACTTTTACCTGCTGTTGGCGATCAAAATCATTTGGATTCATACTCAGGGGATCATGAATATAGCTGACATTGCCATATGCCGTGGCTAAAACTCAGAAGAGCATCAGCATCGGAATTTGTTTTTAAATCTGGAATGTCAAAGACATTTGGCTCATTTGTAATATCAAGGGCAGACAAAAAGCGGATTATTATAAATTCAGCAAAATCACCCCTTCACAGCCCATCAATATTCTGTGGCCATTGTGAGGGACTGGGTTTAGGCTTAACGAGGGGATCCAACAGATAAATGATCAAAAAACAGGACAGCTATTGTCCTTGAACTCTTAATGGCGTACTAATAGCGCAGGGTGTCAAGAGTGATTTTAACAAGAGTGTCCTGAGTCAAACTTTTTTTTTAATCTCTCTGCCTTTGGACTTCGAGGAGATAACTGTCTCCTCTTTCTCGTTTTCTCTCTCGCTCTTTCTCTCTCTCTCGCTCTCTCTTTCTATCCCTCTGTCTCTTTCTCTCTCTCTCATTGCATTACCAACTCAGGCACGCCTTTTGCATAATCACCATCCTGTGTTTCCTCCTGCAGTCTGGATAAGGGGGCTCATTATAGTAGAGAGTAGAAAGCACACTGGTCTAGGTCACACAGTTATGGACTCAAAAAAGATCAGGAGAAAAATCTTTAAACAAAAACCTCGCCATGGACACGCATAGTGACGCTGTAAGCCTGGCTTAGGTTAAAATAAAATAGAATGGATATATATTATTTCATCATTGAAAACTGATGTGCAGACACTGTTTCTTTTATCAATTCCTTGTCTCTTTTATGTCTAATTTCCAAGCATTTTGTTTCTTAAGATGTTTGAAATCGTGATCTTTAATCGTATTGATTCTCATTGTGGCTTTTAAACTCACCTAAAATTTCTCTTCATATTTCTACTTCTTCCCTCTCCTCTCCTTTCAGATAAAAGACTGAAAATAGGGACGACCAGAGCAAAAGAAGAGAGAAAAGAACAGGCCATGGCTGAGGGGATGATTGCTTCTCAAAGTGGTAAGTTGCAGACATTTACAGTCTCTTAGCTGCTTTGTTCCAGAGACTTGTGTGTTCATTTTGGACCATTTCAGTACTTTTGCGTCAGTCCTGGTGCCGTCATGGTAGAGTGAAATTGACAAATAACACAAGTGTAAAAAAAGCCTTCCCTGCGGTCTCGGTTTGGTCAGGTTGACATGATTACGTTACTCAGTGTTCGGTGTATGGTTCTTATTCAACCATTTCTACCGTTTTTCTTCCTGCAACACACCTTTCTTTCTCCATTTATGGTCATTCCAATGAGAAATATTACTCCTCCAATCACAGACCTTTTTTGAACACATAAATATATATATATATATATATATATAATTACCTTATAAGCAAATAGAATTCATTGTAACGGCTTTTATCCAGAAATACACCTTTATCTAAATGACACTGGACCTGTTCAAGTCTTCCAGCTTCATTGGCTTTATGTTCTCTCTGTCACCAAGTTGCAGTGTTGAGTCAGTGTCCCCTGTTGCAGCCACTGACACACAAATCATTGCTGAATAATGACTTGATCCGTCATCAATGCAGCCAGGACAAGCAGGTCAAACCAGCAGGATGTGTGCCATCTAAGGAAAAGGGTTGTCACCCTGTATTCTCTGTCGCACCAGGAGCATCTTTAAAATTTACAATGAGTCTATGAACCCTTCACAGCTTCTAAAGAAAGCGCCTATGATTCATAAATCATAGGTCATAATTCATAAATAATTGAAGATTATAGGTCTGGTAAAGCAAATACTGTGTAATTCCTTCAGTTGTTGCTTTCACATTATAATAGAAAGTCATCATGAGGGGTGCTGTGAATTATCATGTACTTATTCATTTACCACGTGGATTTTCCTGTACTATCATTCATTTTTAAGATAATTTACATATGGCATGTCAGAGATGTATATGGGCATTCTAAACCAAGGAACAGTTGGATATCCGTGTATAAAACATGAGATCACCTGTTCTTTTTCTGAAATAGCCTGACCCTGTGAATCCAGGTTAATGCTCATCCCTCATTAATTTCCTCTTCAAATATTAAGGGATGAGGAATAAGTGGTTAAAGCGAAGAAGGAAGTCATTACAGATACATTTTAAACCCTGATAACGTTGCAGCTGCAGCTGCAGCTGAATATTCTCAAAGTGGTCTGAGTATATAGGATGTACATTTTGTGATTGTCCAATGCAATGTTTGTGATGTATAAAGTCTACTGCACTATACTCTAAACCTAAACATTAGTGAAGCCCTATTTTTTCCTGCATACCTACAGAACAATGCAGCTCAGCTAAATAATCTCACACAAAACATAGTTTGGTTACTACCAGGCAGAGATGCACTATAATTGTTATAGTACAGTAATTAACTTTGACAGTATATACTGACTGAGGATATAGATAATGCATGAAGGGCGGTGGTTGCCATTCCTATATGTCACATATAATCTTATTTGAAGTGTCTTTATGCCATCCGCACTGTGCATTACACTGTTAAACATCACGGAACAGTGCATCCCCTTCAGACATGTTTGTTTTCCCAGGCATGTTGAGTGCAGATCCATCATTTCTTAAGCCAATTCCTGTATTCAACAAAAATATCATCTTGACAAGAGTTTTAATTTACAAGTCAAACTCCAGTTGACTTCATCCGTCAGCAGCCAATCTTTTGTCAGACTTTAAATTGCATGTGTGTGAGTGTCTAAATTTGTAAGTGTGCGCACCTGTGGGAACAACACACATCCTTGTGCGAATGTTTGTGTGGCCAGACTTGAGTGAATGTGTGACTGTGTATGCGAGTGTGTTTGGGGAAGAAAAAGAGATCGAAAAGCAACAGAGGTGATGTGTGAAGAGAAGGGAGGCTGCAGACAGATAGTGTCATTCCCTCAGTATCACCATTAAATCTTAATCTCCTGGCCTCTCATGGGAGGAGCCAGCAGAGCATGGGATTGTGTTTTGCATCTAAATCAAGATGTGGCGTTCCTTCAGAGAGCGCTTTATTGAGACAAAGTTTGATGTGTCTGTTCTCTACTTCACATACGTCTGGATGCACAAGCTGATCATCCAGCTGCTGTTGTTTGTACTAAAAGTCATGTTAAATTCAATTGTGTTGTAACTGTAACATCTCTAGTCAATTAAAAAAGAGAGAGAGAGAGGGAAAACAAAACTCCCAAGAGTATTTACGTTATCTACTACCGTATGGAAGTTTCAGCAGATTGCATCATAGGGGAGTTTTTGTGGTAGTCAATACCACCAGCTAAACCCAGAGGCTATCATTACATATTTACAATTCTTTTTTTTCCTAATACTCACTGATTGACCACATTAACTAAATTTACTTGTTAATTTGAGTCTACAATGTACTAACAATGACGCAAATACTGGTTCTTGGACTAACATTGTGTTGCACTCCTTACTTATCTGTTCAAACTGTAGTAGAGACCCTGTGTCATCAATTCTGCATTCATGACAGCATAATATTTTTAAGAGTTGAAGCATTTTTGTAAGGTACCCAACAAACCTACTAAAAAGATTGTACTGGTAATGATCCTAGAAATAACACAATTGGTAGAAAATCAACATTTGTGATTGTTTAAACTGCCCTGAAGAAAAGATTGATAATATCTTTGTTCTTTATCATTCATCCTGAACGAAGTGCACATCAGTGAGTAATTGGAAAAGTAAACTAAAATGAAGTTTGGTACTGAGCAGTTGATGGTTATAATAACACTGAAATAGCTGGTGGTGGTGTTCAAACACTTAACTTAAGGAGTAGTCTGCCTCTAATATAAGAAAAAACATAAGTCATGTTTTGAGAGTGGCAGTAATTTAGATGTTGACAGTTTTCATCCTATATTTCATCCCCCTGTGAACGCCACCCCAGGTGTGATTAATTTACCAAACACAGTACATCAGTCAAGGCATGTTGCATCCCATTAGCTTCATTTTGTTTTGACCTAAACATCCCTCATGTTCCACCTTCTTAATTCTGCCCTTTCTCTGCCGTTATTGTCTGTTTGTCATTTCTGGCAAATGTTCAGTTTCTCAGGAAAAGTAGAGATAAAAAGTAAACACACAACGCCTGGCCCTTATCGCAGCAAACTGTGCTTCCATATCCTCTATCAGCAGGAAATGGCCCGTACCTCTGCACCACCTTCTCATCTTCTCAGCTGGGAGAAAGAGGTGAGCAGTAGTCAGGGCACGTTGCATTTCAAGATGCCCCGGGGGTTACCCCTCAAAATTCTCAAATGACACACTTCATTCCCGGTGAAGCTACACAAAAAAATCTGTGACAGGGCTTTTAATTATGTTTCAGGCAAAACTTAGAGTGTTTATCCAGAGGGCTTACTCATTCTGGTGCTGACATTTGTGGATAGAGGACATGATTTGTTTTTTTTTATTTGTTGTTGTTTTTTTTTCTCCAATGAAGTGCTACATTTTCCCCAACATCAATTGGATATGGTATTATTAGATCTGGCTGCACACTTTTAGATATGAAAGGGAAAAATAATCTCTCTGAAAGAGGTAAGCTCTGACAGCACACTGAGATGTAATGGAAAGCCTGGCTGCTGTTTCAAAGGGAGAACACAGTAAGAAGACTGGTTTGGAGAGGGGAAGCCTGCTCACTGCAGAAAAATTACAGGGATAAACCAGCAAGGATGCTAAATTTATTGTTCTGTACCTTAAGTTCTGATTTATTATGGATATGTTTGTTTTTTTTCATGCAGCTCCATTCTTGTAACTTGAAGGCAAAGGCTCCCTCTTGATTCTAAGACAACTGCAATTTAGTGAAAGATGCAGGGGAGATAACATATAGGAAATAAATGAAATATATATTTGTTGTCTTATTGTGTCTAACTGTGGAATGTCAGAAATTGTAATTATCATCTCTGAGTAGATATCAATTTTGTTTTTTCTGCATAATGAGATAGACAGCTGGTTTACTGGATCTTTTTCCAAATTTCGAAAGACACATTAGTGGGAATGGAAATCACATTGCATTCATTGTGTCTATTATATTTTGTGCGCTGCCCACATGCCTCATTATTCTTGGTAATAGAGTCATTTCTCCACCGAGTCTATTGATTCATCATTATTTTCTGAACTCTTCCTTTCAAACATATCATTTGAAGTCTGGCAATTGCATTGCAAATTATGCCAAATGATGCTGAATTGTTGTTATGTGGATCTGCATTGTATTAAGTTCTACCTAGTATTTTGTGATTTTATTTTTTCAAATAATTTGGTAGTAGGGAGAAAATAACATGAATACTGTATGGAACATGTTACAGGACGGGTAGCTATGACAGATTATTCTTAACCTGCAAAAACAAAAAGGTCAAACTCCTCATGAACTCTAAAATACTATAAAGTGGCAAAATACATACAGTAGGCTGTAAACTATTACTACTGCTAGACAAAGTGACTAGAAGACGACAAGGTCAAAATCGTGGTTGGCATCAAAAGATTGTATCACTTGAAGCTCTACATCCGAGACACATAGTGCACTCAGTGAAATATGCATAGTGATGCCTTTTATTCATAGTAAGTAAATATATTTTTCTGTATATAGCACTTTTTATATGATAAAAGTTACAAAACTCTTCACAATAAAAACATGACATTTCAAAAAGGTGTGATAGTAACAAACAAAAGAACAATAAAGTAGAAATAATAATAAGTTGTTGTGTTTTTTAGTATAATATTCATTTTAGTATAATACAGTATAATGTAAAGCTAGTGTTCATTCTCATGCATTTAATCCGATTACCCATCACTCATCGAGTTACCTGTAGAATTAGATATGATGAGACTTATTTTACAGTATTTTCTCAGTTCTTCTCCAGGTACCCTAACGTCAGTTGATTTTGTGCCTCCAATATTGTTAGGGCATGTGTCACATCTTTCAGAGGTTGGATTTGCCATTTTTGTAAGAAACTCGTCATCTCTTATTGTTTAGTATGGCTAACCTTCCATTATCCACTGCCACTACCCTCAAAATGCTATTATGGGCTGATTAGGGAAATGCCAGCGGTGATCAGAATTTTTGGCCTTGATTAGAGAATATTCACCCCTTTTGTTACTGTCAAGAATGATCAAGAGGAGACAAGGTCTGCTAAGTGAGTGAACGTGACTGGGAGCACCATCATCATCATCTCTGTAACACAGCGGCCCCCTCATCTCTGAGAGAACATATTAACATGCTGGCGCGTTGTCATCCCCGGTGCCCTACTTAGACCAGATGGGCCTCATTCAGGTCTTTCACAAAAACACAGGCGTGAAGGGATCTTAAATGTCATTCTCAATATCACCAAAGCAATAATTAAGAATGAGCTAGCAGAAGGACGTGTACTTTTGCGTCCTGGTTAGATAGATTGTCTCATAATTATTAAAGTATTTCTGATTCTGATTCTGATATCAGGAAGATCACAGGTTGAATTATCAAAACCTTGAATGAGTCACAGAATTGGGCAATTCCATGGCAAGTATCATCAACAGAAGATGTGAAATTATTTCAAGTGAACATGATTTCTTGTAATATAAAATGATGTACACCACGATTGAGGATTCTATCCACATAGCCCACTCCTACTTGCTAGACCCCTGACTTTTACCTGTGTGTACAACTAGTCCAGAGACTCCATCAGTTAGGCTATTTTATTTCCAGAAATTAATTCACAATTCTGATGATCATTTTAGTATATATTTTTTTTTAAGATTATAGCTTCTTAGATGTGATTGAATAATAAACTGATAAAATATATTGCCTAATCAATCCCCTATAGATTAATAAACAACTGAACAGACCTACACATGCGTCACAGCCATCATTTTCATGCATTTTGGGTTGGTTGTTTGTGTAACTGGACATTGTTTGCACACAACTAACTGTCCACTGGGCCTCCATGTTGGCACTGTCTGGGGTTACCAGGCAATTTGTGCTGCATCTGCATAGCCTCCATAAATGCAAACTGATATGCATGACTGAACAGGAGGCTTATAAGGAGATGGTAGGGAGAGCCAACCTTTGAAGATACCAGAGGTGAATACAAAAGGGCAGAAACCAGGTGTTTATTAGATGTTCCTGTTCATGGCTTTGTCCTTGCATATACTGTAACACACAATTATTGCAAACTGTAATAGTGTGTATTGTGGGAAATCAAAGGCTATGCTCCCTGTGGCTTTCTTCCCCTTGTGTTTGTTTGTTTCTTTTCTGTTGTTTTCCATACAGGAAATGTGAAGCTTCTAATTAAGTCTTGGAGGGGGAGGATGGGGCGTCTTAGTCGGCCAACTGTGAGCGGCTATCACAAACTCGACTTCGATGTTTAATTTATGTGTGCTCTATTATTTATGGATGCCGTGATCTGTGTGTATATGGCTCTTTATGCAAACTTTGGGTCTGTGTAGTGTTTGTGAGTTTGGGACAAAGAAAGAAAGAATGAATCTCAAATGTGAAGCAGAGCATTGAGAGTATGGCCAGATGAAATATCCATGTCTCCTTTTCCATCCTCACTTACTAAATTATACATTCACTTACAGAAATGCATTCACATGTACATACATAGTATGTAAACACATGCAGATACTTGATATTTTCATTCTCAGGAGGATTATCCTAAATTTAAACAGAAGTTCAACATACCTAACCCAATTTTAAAACGGAAACCATGTTATATTGTTTCGAAGGCAAATGGTGAATTCTAAAAGAGGAAACCAATTTTGTACCTATTGAAAAAAGCCTATCCCAATCAGCTGTGCATTCTAAAATGTGCTTCTAAATGTGGCAGATACACACACATACTCTCTCCCTCCCACTTTCTCCCTACATACATCCTCTAAGAATCTATCTCTACAAACTATATCAGCAAGAGCAGATGATGATCAGGGCTGAGAAGGTGGATGGGGTAATAACATCTATGACACCACTGTCTCCAATGGCCAAGACGACCGTGTTTATGTTCCCCCCACTTCATCCTTTAATGTGCAGTGATGCGGCTCTAACCCGCTGAATATTATGCACTAGGCAGAGCCAACTGAGGGCTAAATCCACACCTCAAAAAGTGGCTTGGATCAGCAGGTGTGACTGGAAAGGATAGCCTGGATTTGAAGAAAGTGGAATGGCACGGAAATTAAATATTTCATGTAACATTCTCTCACAACACAGTTGAAAAGGAGTTGGGATACAGATCAATACTAGTAAGGGATCTGGCTATGCACAGATATAGTTACTGAGAGAGGGTAATACAACTTCAAATATCGAGGGTCCTTGCTCCATGCTTGGAGCAGAAATACAGTACTTGCTTTTGATGAAAGGATAATCTGGAATGCCTTGTTTTTCATAATCTCTCTCTGCTAGTAGAAATACTGCTTGCTGTAAACATATTATTTAATGCTTACAGGCCGAAATATTGTTCCATCAGTTTAAACTAATTTAAAAACTAAATGTATCATACATGTAAAACCAAGATCCTTGCACATAGTGATAGTACTTATTCCATTCAGCTAATCACAGCCACTTAGCTGTCATCAGTTAGATAACTAAATAGGCAACATTTCATGGATTATATCGGCAGAATGAAACAAATAAGATTACAAGCATATTACAACTATCAATTCATGTTATGTTGTTGACCCCAGAATGTGAACGTGTCTTAAACTGGAAGACTGAAGCAATAATGCAGCTTGAAGTGCTTGGTCAGCATATACAATGCTGACAACACAGTGAGGGATTTACATTTACAGCAGCACATCGGAAAACATGGACACTGTATTTTTGTTAATAGGAGTTCTCTGAGAATGAGAATAGACATGATGTTGACTTCAGCTACATGATGGGGTTTCGCCATCGAAAGATAGTCCCACTTTAATTCTTATGTAAAGAAGCTCGATGCTAGTGAATACACTATGACTGGAAATGCTGCTAGGTAAATGGCCAGTGGAGCAACCACAATGAAACAAACAAGCCTGTGTCATGCAGGAAATTAGACTGAGAGGAGCAATACTGCACCTAACAAGCTTACAGCACTTTGAATAAGGTGATTGAGAGGGAGGCAGTTTCTTGGGAAGAAGCACTGGACCATCAACCTTCAGTCTCACATATCCTATGGCCCCTGTCCAAGAATTACACACACACACACACACACATAGACAAGGTGAGAGGAGGCACTTAAGGGCCTCTGCTTCACTGGAGCTGCTGAGTATCCACCAGAAAAAACATGGTTGTACTGCATACCAAACTTCCTAGATGAGAATGTATGTTACTGGGTTTTTAAATGGGAGCATTCATTTTAAACACAATTCTACAATCATATCATTGCAATTTGTGTCCTTGCATGCTTTTCACAAGACGACCAGAGCAGAAGTATAAGTAATTCCTCCTCCATGACAACACCATACTTATAAGTTATATATTACTGTGAAGCTTAAAGATAAATATGATTTGGACCATGTTTGTTTAATTGATAGTTGCCTTAGCCTGTCACACTCAGCCCTGGTATTTACTTTCATCCCACCTCAGCTTCATTCAAGCTGTCTTCCTTCGTATTAGTTTTAAAATGTCTTGCGCAAAAGTTGTATTAGGCTGTAAATTGAAATCCAAAATACAGCTGCAACTAATGATTATTTTCATTATTTCTGATCTGCACTCCAAACCCAAAGATATTCAGTTTACTGTTGTATAAAAAGGGAAGGAAAAGAAGAGGCAAAGCAGCTAATTCTGACATTTAAGAAGCTGGAACCATTAATGTTCAGCATTCTTGCTTGAATAATTACTTACACAATTCAAAATCCAATAAAAGTTCCATAGAATAAAGAATAAATCGAAAAATTGGAACAAAACCTGTTTTACAAACCAGCATGATGTGTATGAAGGGTTATAAAACTGACTAATGCGCTACTGCTTCCTCTAGAAGTAGACAGACCAACCAATAATCAATCAGTCAATCAGTGACAGAAGGGTGCATTGGTGTGCCTCCAAGTAGAGGACATTGCTTCTATAATGCCATCATCCACCACCAAATGCCTTTGAGCAAGTGACTGAACCCTCACAACTGCTCCAGGGGCACTGCACTCTGGCTGACCCTGTACCCTGATCTCTCTGATGGAATGCATTTCCATTTGTATGTAAAACCTGGGAAGGCTATGCAAAGAGATTGATCCTTGAACTACAACAAAAGCAGAATTGATGAATACATTGTGGTGAAATGAGCCTACACACACTTCGATCTCTACAAACACTGAGGTACCCAGCTGCTTACAAATACTATACTGTACCTAGCCTAGGTAAATGACACAATAACAGTCTCATTATGTTGTAATATAGTATTTTTAAAACAGGAAGAGGAACCTCTTTCTTTCACCACCCTATTTTTACATTATGATTCCTCTCCTTTTAGATGCACTTAGTCCTCAGCCATTTACAGGGAAATATACGATGCAGGTAGCTCATAAGACTACATTTTATGTGTTCAATTGGGAGTTGGAATGGTCTTGAGTGATGGGCACGGTGAGGGAGTGGACTTCATTTTAACGCCTGACTGAAGGTGAACCTGACCTCTCGTGTGGGCCGGTAGGACGGTAAAACTCTAAGCAGTGTAGCATAAGCATACACAGCAAGTTCAGTGGCTCTGAGGGGTCATTACCCCAAGGATATGTGCTAGGAACACTGCCAAGCAGAGGCCATTATCAGTTTGTTGGTACAGGTGATTATGGTTTACTCTACCATAAAAATCATATAGTGCACTCATCCTAAACTATATTTAGTTTGCCTGCTGTATTTGCAGATATAATGTTTATGTTTATGAGTCACTTTCCATTTATATTCAAAGGGACAGTTCGCACAAATCACAAAATATATATGTTCTCTCTTCTCATACAGCAGCAGTATTTTGTTTGTTTTAAACAGATGAACATTTATGCTGGACATTGTTGGCAGTGAAGGGGTAATGAAATCTATATCAGCACTACGTTCAAGCCAGTAGCCTTAATGTAAAAGAAAAATGAAACAAAAGAAGGCTCTTTGGGAATAATCAGAAACAAATGTGGCATTTAAAAATCAGGCAGTAAATAAAAGAAGGCAAAGCATGCTGGGATGCAGAGGGGTGTGAAGAAATTGGCCATTTGTCAGCTTGGATAAGGTCACTATGTAACTTGCAAACGGCACAGTAATTGACTGCAGTTGGGATGTTATAGCTAATAGTGGCTCAAATGAAAAACCATGTAACTTATAATGATGTTCCATGCTTATTATCTCATTTCTGAACAAATGAATTATCATCATCAGTGCCATCATCATAATTAAAACGCTAAGGCCTACAAACGGCAGGAGAGTTGTCAAAGGGCAAAAAACTCCCTTAGATGCTTTGAGAATTGTTCCTTGTACATGCTGTTAAATTTTGGTGAGAATGAGATTAAAAGTTAATCACTGTGCATGGACTTAAAACGAACATGAGATACAATATCAGTGTTTATGGGATGATAAGCACTGTTTTTCTGGTCTAAGCCACAGCTAAAAGGTTAAATTTGAGGCATCTTACTGGCATGTGGCATATACACACAGCTGTGGGAAGCCTTCTTAATTAAGTTTTCAATGCTTGGATGAATGCATTTGAGATAGAACCTAATTGCTTTTATACACAGGCATTCATACTGAGGAATACACGGGGTGTTTCTCGACTACAGCAATAAAAAAAAAAATTATATTAAAATCGTAATGCATGTCACATTACAATTTACTTTTCAGAAAGTGACCATTGAGCTTATTTATATTCATTCATTCTGTGCTTGTGTGTAGCAGTATATGAGCTCTTGTCACCATTGTTTTCACAAACATGTAGGAGTACCATAATGAGATGTGTCAGAAAGCAGGAGGGTTTTTTGATGGGACAGCGAACATCCCTACAGCTGCACAATGGAGATTATTAATTATTACCACATACTGTAAAGGAATTATTACCTGCTGTGTGTGACCCTCCTGGCAGGAAACACATGAAAGCTACTTTCACAGCTTGGAACAATCTTAGAGTCTGGAGGAATAAAACAAATGAGAAAAGTCTTTGCATAATTTGTATCGCCAACTATTGCTGTACATTGTTAAGTACTGTCTCTGAGTATGCCATTTTATAATGATTTTTAAAGGTCCAGTGTGTCAAATTTAGAAGGATCTGTTGGCAGAAATGGAATATAATATTCATAGGTATGTTTTTATTAGTGTATAATCACCTGAAAATAAAAGACTTGGTTGGCCTTGTGTTTTCGTTACCTTAGAATCAGCTGTTTTTATCTACAGATGCTGTGGGTCGCGTCCAGTGGAAATGGCTGAAGAAAGGGCTTTTCGTGTTTTTCGCAAGTTTCGTGGCCGACCTATTTTCTTCTACACACTTCACCGCCCGTTTTCATTCCCAGGTCATCAAATACAGATGCTAGCGATGTTCAGTTACTTAATGTCACCTACCACTAAATATGATTTATAAATGTTGTGATGGTAAAAATAGAGTAGTTTTTATGTTTTTTTACGTGATCCAGGAAAATGAAACTTATTTGGAAGTCCATGCAGAAAAATGAAGAAATTATCAATTTACTTTGATGTTTTACTTCAAAAGTGCAGTGACTGCCAATTCATTAGCAACAACCTTAATTAAAAACATACATTCTGATTATTGTGGTCTATCTTTAATGTATTCAGCCAAGCATTGCTGACTTAATTAAGACAGTTACCCATGGTTATGCACATGTCACATGTCAGCTGACCTGAAACACAGTGCTTGACAGCCCATAACTAATTATAATGCACTACCTTCTTTTATTAATTTTGAAGTCCATACACAGTGATTAACTCTTAATCACCATTGTCTTCACCCATGCTCAATAGCAACACCTACTTCTCATATTGCTTTGTACAGTAGGCTTTTTGTCCCCTGTTTAGTCATGTGTGCACTATGATTTAGGGCTTACACATACATATTTCTCCTAGTAGAAACCATTTTTATATCAAGCATATAAAAACAGTCCATCACAAACTTTCAAGATTATTTTTTGGACTTGGTTGACTCATCAGGTATAAATAACTCAAATAAAAAGATTTTCTAACCCACAAGAAAACCTGATGACGCCAGGGAATGGAAGACTATATAGTTGAAACCACTCTCCATTCACCACCACAAAAAACATTAAAGTGGAAGCAGATTAAGCTAGAAGAAACCAAAAGTCTTGCAATACATGAGAAGTTCAGAGTCTCAATTTAGATACCAAGTGCACTGTACTTTTTATTAATATAACAATGTCATTGTGAATCATAGACAATAGTTAGACCAGGAAAAAATTTTACAATGGAGAACTGTTTACTTCTGTTCCCTTTCATCCAATAGTTGTTATTTTCCACTGTTGTTACATTTCCAACATGCCTCTGGAATATCATAAGAGGACAGATGCCTTCTGCATTGTTTGTACAGTTTTGGTTGTTTGTGTTTTTGTTGTCCACTCCAACGTGAAAAAGAGAAACCCAAAAAGATGAATTGTTCCTGCCTGTTTTTGTCAGTCTCACTGTTGTGATTGTGTTGTCAATCTCATCAAGCAGCTGTCAAACCAAGCTTCTATTTAATACTGTCACTTGGTGGACTATTCCTGCAACCTTGTCATCCTCAAGGTCTTAATAACTAGCTTTAGTTGCTACTGAGAAGGATGAATGGCGGTGGTGCCAGGCAACCAACTCTCTATGGCACCCTTATCTTTCAAGTTGTCTTTCCCAGTCTTGTTTTAATTAGATTAAAAGTTCTCTGCACCTCTGGGGAGGAGCTGCAGGCCTGGGCCGGTGCCTGAGCCATTGTGTGCAGAAACTTTTGCTGCCAAGGTTTCTCTACTGGGGTGCTTAGATTGCTCAAACTGTGCTTGGGTCAAACATCATGGAAACTTGTTGGCATTGGCAATGTTTGAAGGTGACTCAGTGGCTTAAATGTGTTTATGAAGCAGCAGGTTTACCCCTGTTTGACTTTAACAATAGCAAAGAGTGTCTCTTTTCCCCAAATATTTCAACTGAAGGATTTCATTGACTTGTTAGCTTTGTCCATGTTCCTGTCAGACTGATATTCCTTCTTTAACAATTGAATGTTTCTTTTTCTCAATCACTTGCAAGTAATTAAACATAATTAGCAAGCTTGAGTAAGTTTTAACTCCAAGAAAGTGTTGTTGTGAGCAAAGATCATGTCTAGATTTTTAACATTTGGTAGGCAGTTAGACAGCTACTTTTACTTTTATGTAGTCATGTGATTCTGCATTAAAGCTTAGAAAGACTTCTCCTTGGTAACTGTTAACGGTTGGTCCATTAAATAGGATGAGATGTTTAAGCTTAATAATCAAAACGAATCACAGTGTTATTAACTGATTTATTGTCTGGATGAATTTTCTTAACACTGATAAACATATACTACTAAAAACTAACTATACCAGCTCATTTTCTAAGATTTATATCTGATGGAGATAAAATACTTCTGCCTGTAGTATATAGTATATTGGCCCGTAACCAAAACATCTGAATGAATTCCTGTCAACAGGGGTGGCCTTATCCAGATTCAACTAGGATTCTTGGCGTCACAATTCAATTTAGATTGTATTCTCAATTCAGTAGAAAGAAAGAGGGGCACTACATCTTTCTGTCAACATAACGTTATTAACTAACAGAATTGCAAATTGTATATTTTTTCATCCACCACTACCCCTCAACACAGGTAGAACAGGCAGTTTTACAACTAATCTCACCAGGCAGGACCTCTTTATTGTATGACAACTGAGCTGACCACAGAGACACAATGCCACATGATGTCACTGCAACTGGAATTAGTTGTCAGCTGTGTTGGAGGCATGCCAGATATGTGACAGTCCAAATTACTATATCTTGGTTGAGTACTGATGTTGCCCAGTATTCTCATATGAACTCATGTGAGAGTGATTAATTATAATGCAGATCAACCTAACTTTTATTCAAAGAACACACAGCCCTGAGCAGCTCTTCAGGTGTAGAAGCCCAAAGGAAATCATGCTGTGTTAGCTGGAAAACTGCACTGACATGAACTCAGGATAGCTCTTTTAACTTCGGCCTATGTTTCAGGTTTAAGGAGGCTTACCTAGCAAATTTATCTGTAATTTGGGTCTATGAGATAGGCCCCTTGAGGTCTTGTGTGCCTGCCTCAGTTTAACATCAGTCAAGATGTATCAACCCCAATGGCTTTCCAGATCCCACCTTTATAACCTGTTTCCTGCAACATTGTACTACAAGATACAGTCACCAGTTGGTGGAAACTAAACCAAATTACAATATTTGAAACATTGGTTGCAGTATTTTGATAATAACAGAACTGATTAAAACCAGATATACTTTCTTTTTAACTTATAAAGCTTGTTAAGAAAAGCAATGATGCAACATCATGAAACCCGTGACTGAGACGCCTTAATTTCACATATAAGCATTCCACGAAACATTCTAGCTGGTGAAGCACAATTTTATGGGCCTTGGACATAATAAAGATAATGTTGATGAAACAGCAATGTGCTTTTGCTGGAATTGCATTTAATTGAATACAGGAGGGGTTGACAAGCAATTACACTGGGTGAAAATAAATAATCAAACAAACAGAAATAGTATTTTAAGATAAGCAGAGAAGTATCCAAGCAATTCTTGCAGGCCAGCACTGCCGAATGGAGATTGCTCCAACATGCTTTAACGTTCAACCTGATGATAAATATCTTGATAATGCGGCCTACCTGCTCTCCTCACTCAGATATTGTGCTGACAGCAGGAAGACGTGTGTGCCAGTTAAAGTAGTTTGAACGAAGCCAGTGCCAAAGCAATATTTTATTTATCTTACTTCTCCTGCTATTCATTGCTGCTATTCATTACCACTGTGACAGCCCAAGCCATGGCGTACATTGATATGTGGGGAAGTGGGTTGTTAAAGTGTAGGGGAATGTTCCAAGTCAGACATTTCCATTCATTGTAAAGAGAAATCCTATCACATTGGATGTTAGAAAATGGAAGGGATAAAAGACAAATGTGTTTTATGTCCTGCTGTATTGATTCAAGAATAATTATTTGTCCTAAAACAGATTTCCATTGTCTAAGTAAGTCACTATTCTGGCAAGTAACATTTCAAGTTCACTCAGTGATTCAGCAAAGTCTGGATGATCTACATCAAAGTGGATGTGTTGGGTTTCATTGGTAACTGACATTTCATGGAAGAGAGTGAGCCTTGTCTGACCAGAACTTGAACTGCTCTCGTCTGAGTTCACACACATCTTCAGTATTGAGGAGTTAACATGCATTATCCTGTTGGAAAGAGGGACAGATTCTCAATGGACCTGAAAAGCAAGCAGTAATGAGCAATGCAAGTCTGTATTTCAGTGTCTATATGCTGTTGATAAAATGAGAGCATTTTTCAAGGCAGATACCAAACAGCTTGAGATAAATTAACTTGCTCAGTTGTTTTGAAGGAAACATCCATTTATCTCGGCTGCTGTTTGTTTCATATGCAGTGCAGTTGATTAAATTCTGACCCTCATCACTCTGTCAATAAACAGCGATTTATTCGAAAATAAACAATGCTTGTGAGTTACTCAACGGTCTCTCTCCGTCAGTTGCACAGGAAGCCATCACAAACTTGTGCAGCCGATAATTACTCTATTCCATTTGCATAGATGTAAAGTGTGCTTGTTCCCCCTTGTATGGCTGACCTGTTACTAAAACGCGACCTCTAGTCAGAGATTAAACAATGCTCACAAATGTGGCTTTTTGCTCCTTGTGACAAAGAGGACAAGATAATGAGTTCTGGGGGAGAGGCTTTTTGGAACTGTCGAGTGAAATCCCTTCTCCTGAAAATAAAGGCTTTTGGCAGCACATCTCAGTGTCTCTAACTGTATTTATGGGGGGGGGGG